>NC_133658.1:492096414-492396414 GCF_037893015.1 Macrotis lagotis
GGCCCAGTACATACTAAACAAAATGCAGTGTTCAGTTTGAAATAAGTTTCATAGGAATGATAAAAGAACAAAACTCAATTCTTCTTTTCCTATTTAAAATTCATTGAAATTTGAGAGTTATGAATATTTTCTACTCAATATTTTTAATACAGCATTTTTTCTTAATGATCAAATTATGAGTGTATAAAAAGAAATGCAGAATTGATCATTGGCATGAAGTTATCATAAAACTTTCATGAAGAAGGTTGCATTCTAATAAGAAACAGCATGTAAATAATTAAGTTCATGTGGGAACTCATGCTTGGAACTTAGAAGGAAAACATTTTACTGTCAGATCCATGTCTTTGTCTCATATAAACTAACATTTTTCCTGATAAAAATAATGTAAACCTCTACAAGTTTTCAGAAAGATTCTTCCTTTCCCTTCCTTCTCTTTTCTGAACTATGACCAGGTTCAAGGAGTGTGGAGGAAAGGACAGATTTGTTTGTTTTACAACTAGAAAAGAAAATCATCTCACTGACTATAATGTCAATAAATATTCAAATGTCAATAAACATTCAAAGTGAAGAAAATAAGCTGAATGTCACACTTTAAAATATTAATATCATACATTGTCTTCTGTTACTTCAAAGGGAAATCCAGGGGCAGCTAGGTGGCTCAGTGGATAAAATACCAGCCTTAAAGTCAGGAGTACCTGAGTTCAAATTCAACCTCAGATGCTTAATAATTACCTAGTTGTGTGGCCTTGGGCAAGCCACTTAACCCCATTTGCCTTGCAAAAACCTTGAAAAAATACAAACAAAAAAAAGGAAATCCAATTTATGTGGGTTTATTGTATAAGTTGGAATTAACACCTGTATATAAAGCTATGTCCTATGGTGCCAACATGTTTTACCATATGACTCATTTGATATGCACTGATCTTCCTACACAATTAGTATTATCCTTTTGCTAAAATTTGCACATTTCAAGTGAATTCATTTGTCTATTAGAAGTTATCTTCTGGGGTGGCTAGGTGGCACAGTGGATAGAGCACTGACCCTGGAGTCAGGAGTACCTGAGTTCAAATCTGACCTCAGACACTTAATAAAGTACCTAGCTGTTTGGCCTTGGGCAAGCCACTTAACCCCATTGCCTTGCAAAAACTTAAAAAAAAAGTTATCTTCTTATAAAAAGTGTTCTTTTACCTATGTTGTAGATGAGTATTAGATTCTTATTAGTCTCTACTCCTCCTTAGGGAGGAAGAACTGAATTGAAAGTAACTGCATTTCTAAAAGGAAAAATTTGGAATAAATTGAAAATTTCAAAGTTCTAAATAATTAGAAAAAATGAGTAAAATTTTGAGAAGGCAAGAAATAAGATGAATTCAAGTAAATTTAAAGGTTTCAAGAAATCTGATTTTTGTGGTATTTGAAAATATTTAGCTTTTAAATTTTCAACTGCTATTTGAATTTCTTAAATATAACATTATAACAGTGTACTAGTTTACATTGTAGAAATTAAATGATAATGGAGTCTATACTAATTTAGAAAAGGATTCTTAGCCCTAGTCTATATATTGTCTTGGATAAACATGGGACCTTTAACCAGAAGGACAAATTTTTCAAGTCAGTTTCTCATAGACACTTTCTTAAGACTATTCCTTTTACTTGTTACCTATGTTTATGTCAGGTACAGAGTTTGGATAAAGCTAGAAACAGAACTGAAATTCTCTGAAGTATAGTTTTGTATTCCAATGTTGTCAGAACCAAGATATTTCTCACCACATCAACTGCTTATTAAAGAAGTAAAAAAATTAAGAGATTGAATTCAATTGTCAAGAAAATAGTTTTTTTTTGTTTTTTTTTCCTTTAGGTTTTTGCTAGGCAATGGGGTTAAGTGGCTTGCCCAAGGCCACACAGCTAGGTAATTATTAAGTGTCTGAGACCGGAATTGAACCCAGGTACTCCTGCCAGGGTGGGTGCTTTATCTACTGCGCCACCTAGCTGCCCCAAGAAAATAGTTTTATAAAAGATGTAGTAGAGCATCTAAGGATCAACAAGAGATATGGAACCAGAGAAGCAAATCTACTGAAGAGAAATCCCCCTTCAGAGTTGCCCTAAGAATAAGATCACCTTTTCCAGAATGTCCAAGAGCAAATATTCCCAGACCAAACGACTATGTAGGACATCTGAGATTCAAGATGAAGTGTGATATTAGATAGATACTGAAGGCAGGACACTTCCAATCTTGAAGGAAGATTTGGCTTTTGGCATTTCTGTCTCGATAGTTTCTTTCCATGACAAAGATGGTTTCCTTTGGGCATTGTTTATATTATCCCCCTCTTTTCAGGGGCCCCTCACTCTTCTTGTATGTACCTTGCTACTCTTTAGGGAACTCAAATATTGCCTACAGGTGTCTTCTCCTATTGAGGTCTGTGTTACTAACACTGTTCTGGGTCAGCAGCATCTGGAGACCTCACTGATCTAGGATGGAATCCTGGTTCACTTTGACCAAAAGGGGAGAATGTCAACTTCTTTCCCCTGCTCTGACCAGGAGTTTCTAACTGTCCTTGTTCCCAGACAAGGATAGTTTCAAGGACATTTTTTCTACCTTGCTCTTATAATCCCTCAATACCTCAACACTTTAACACCCCCTTCCTGCAGTTCAACTGTTCGGTGTATCTGATGTTCCCCCCAAGCTGTGCTCTGTAAGAATCTCCTCCCCTCTTCCCAGGCAACCGTGTCTGGATAAGATAGCTCATTGTCCTGAATTACAGTTCCTTGATGCTGAAAAAAAGGTCTTAATTTTTTTCACCTGGTTACCCCGAAGTTTT
The DNA here is from genome assembly GCF_037893015.1 of Macrotis lagotis. Lineage (NCBI taxonomy): Eukaryota > Metazoa > Chordata > Mammalia > Peramelemorphia > Peramelidae > Macrotis > Macrotis lagotis. The sequence continues at coordinate 492,099,231 of NC_133658.1, forward strand.
TTTTTCAAGTTGACAATGGCAACATTGATATTTATCATAAGAAGTTTAAAGTATCTTCTGTAATAAAGAAATATGCAAAGAGGGAGAAGTGGGTCAGTGTTATAACAATCACTTATGTAAAGTCTGTCTGAAAGGTCTAAGTTTGGAAGGACAAATAAGTCCATGCCTGCTCTATCTTCTGCCTCTTTGCTTGAGTGTTCTTTTACCCAATGCTGAGTTCTACCCCAGAACTTCCATTTTCAAGAAGAGGACCAAGCACCCTTCATCCTTGTTTGTTTTTGTTTTTGTTTTTGTTTTGCAAGGCAATGGGGTTAAGTGACTTGCCCAAGGTCACACAGCTAGGTAATTATTAAGTGTCCGAGGCCGCATTTAAACTCAGGTCTTCCTGACTCCAGGGCCGGTGCTCTAGCCACTGTACCACCTAGCTGCTCCCCCCCCCTTCATTCTTTATTTAAAGTAAACTATACCATCATGTTCCCACACAAGTACTTTTCCTCTCCTCTTTCAGATTCCTTTTATTTGTTTTCCCCTCTTAGACTATAAGCTCCTTGTTGTAGAGACTCTTTCTATTTTACTTGAATGTCTAGCATTTAGCATAGTGATACAGATTAGCCATAGATATGCAGAGACAAAGTAGTTGTATTTTTTCTCCATTCTAAGAAAAACTGCAAATTTGTCACACCTGGTTTGAAAATCTATAATTAGATCATCATGAAATTTCATATGCAAAGCGATTAAATGTTTTCCAGCTTTTTTGCAATTTTATTTCAGAATATCATACCTGATTTGTGGGTTGTTTATGTGAGTTTGTTTGTTGGGTCATAGTTTTACTTAGTTTAACTGCTATAAACCAATAAATCTCAGAAGACAGAGAGATTTTCTCTTTTGATTCTCTCTCTCTGTCTGCTCTGGTCATGGACTGCTTGGCTTCCTCTGAGAGGAGGGGGGAAAAAAGAATAAGCGCTGACAATTGACCTCAATTACTTTTTCATAAACACTCTCATTCCTTCTAAAATTAACATACAAAATTCAAAGCTCTTTGCCATTCTCACTGAACTAAGCTTATTATACATGATTAAGTATAGGTAAACAATGGAAGAACACTTCTCACCAGCATACACGATCACATAGAAACATAGTTTTGTTGAGATTCATGCCATATTTAGAGAAGTTCCCTTTTCTTCTATTCAGGAGTTCTAGAAAGCACTCTGTCCTACATTAGGATTGTTTGGGGTTTTCTCTTGAGTGGGTGGGAGGAAGAGTTAGAATCCATTTCAAAGAGCTTAGAGAATGTTTTCCTTTTTCTCCAGTGATGCAGCTGGGACTTAAATGTAACTTCCTCTAGAGTGTTAGAAAGAAAAGCTTTTGCATTAATTTGATGAAACAGCCAATTTCATATTTTCATCTTTCAAAAGCATTTTTTCCCCCTGTGCAGAAAGAGAGGTACTCTGTCGAGACGTGCAGTGCAGCCTTCAGAGTTATGTTGCTAATAAGGGCATAGCCCTGATCGTGAAAAGAAGTTCTGCCAACGTGAGACTCTAGGCCTGTAAAGTAAGCTACTTTTCTCAGAAATCAACCAGAAAAGATATAAAGGTCTCTTTGCTAAGACAGAAACACAAATAGGATTATCAATGGTCTTGGCAGGCAAGATTTATATTTTATACTCAGTGTAAGTTTTTTTTTTTATTTTCCTCCTGTTTTGCCATAAATCAACATGGTAAAAGGGCCACAGTTCATATTTAATTTGGATTATAGAGAAATCTTCCTGTTATTCCAAGACATGGCAGCAAGAGATCAAATGAACGACAGAATTCCAATGCAGAGATCAGCTTAGTGAAAACAGCAAACAAATAATTCTACAGATTAGAGATAGATAGAGATACACACACACACACACATTATATATATATATACATATATATGGAAAAACAACAGAGAAATCTGAGTATACAGCTGATTTTAGAGATGAGGCAGAGGCTTACCTAATAATTAGAAAATGGTTTGGATGAAAAAATAGGAAAAAAAGAGAAAGTAGCTTTCTTTTGCTCATTGCTTTATATAGCATGGGAGCTAGGGAAAGAGAATGAATTACCAGAGGGTAGATGTAATTATTCATAGTTTCAAGATGATGTCACTTATTTCTCTCTTTTTGTCTTCATAGCAAAAAACTGAGAAGTTTAGAGGAGTAGGTAGACGGGTAGGATGAAAAAGTTGTTCCATTTTGGAAATGGTAAATTTGAGTTGTTAAGGTTTAAAATATCCAAAGGCAAATGATGATGATGATGAGGGACTGGAGCTCATGACAGAGCATAAAGTTGGACTTTTTTTTTAGGTTTTTTTGCAAGGCAGATGGGGTTAAGTGCCTTGCCCAAGGCCATACAGCTAGGTAATTATTTCCAAGGCCAGTGCTCCTAGCTGCCAGTAAAGTTGGACTTCTTAATGTAGAGATCCTAGACTTAACTTTCTAGAGTATAGTTAATGATTACTTAAGAGGATAATTGTATCAAGTGAGGATTTTTTTTTAAGTCTAAGTAGTTTGACTATTGTTTATATTCCTCAAAGAAATAACTAGGAAAGTAATAAAAAAAATCATAAAGATAAATGATTATGGTGTCTATATGATAGAGGAAGTAGGAAAGAATAAAATAAGGGGAAAATTTAGAGAAGATGGTGAAAAGGATCACTTCTTCCTTATTTTAAATTAATTGCTTTATTTTAAACAATCAGTTTTCTCTCCCTATCACAGCATTAATAAGAAAAGAAAAACAAAACCTTTAGAAAATATATAAATATATAATATATATATAATATATATAATATATATAAATATATATATAAATCAAGCAAAACAAATTCCCAAACTGATTATATTCAAAAAACATACACAGTATTTTGAGTCCATTACCATTTTGCCAGGAGGTGAAAGCATATTTCATCAGTTTTTGGAATGGTCATTCCATTTTGGTGGTCATTGTATTGATCAGAGTTGTTAAATTTTTTGGAGTTTTTTTTAAGTGATTCTGCTATTGAATAAACTGATTTTTTTGTGCTTACTTCACTCTATAGTAGTTCATATATTTTTTTTCCAATTTTCTTTAAAAGAGTATCCTTCAGAATCATCAAGGGTAGACTATCTCAACATATCCAAACCCTTAAGGAAATCAGGGAAGAGCTGCAGGAATCAAGGCTTAAACTCAATATTTTTTGAACAATTTGGAAGGAATGAGTTTGTTCTCTCCCAAAAGTTCAAGTCTCTCATCCCATTCCCAATGGCATATCCCATCATTGGGATAACAGACATCTTCAACAAGTTCAGAGTGCACATCAAAGTGAGTTCTCCTTCAACCTGTCCCTATCTGATGCTTTCTGGGGATCTGACAAGTATGAGGAGTATGAGGGTTGGAAAAGCCTGACTGGCAGATCCCAACATGGAAAGCTATTATGTCTTTGCTGAGCAGTCCTTCAGTTCAGGCAGACAGAATTGGGAGGTGGATATGACACAAAAAATTCAGAGGAAATTGGGAATCCACACAACACACTTACAGAGGAGAGAAAATAGCAAGGACTTATGTCCTTCTCTGTCCCTTCTTTGTTGTAAGAAGAAAGAAAATAGTTAACTGTTTCCAAACCTATCCTAGAAGTGAAGTGAAAGACTCTGTGTCCAGGGTCAAGGTGTACCTGAAATAGGATGATGAAGTGTGTCAAATGGTCCCTTATTTTTGGTTTCTACACTATTCTATTTGCAGAACCTGTCATATCCACTTTTATTCCAAGCCACCCCCCTTTCCTGGAATAGAGGCCGGTCTTATATCTATCTGTCCAATTGACTTTCATCTTTATACCTGAGCATTTCTCTCATCTCTCTAAGCATTTCACCATGGAGGAATTTTCAACCCTACCTGGGGTCTTTGGATTTCCAGACTTCCCTTGGCAGAGGAGAAGCATCACCTATTTGATGAAGGAAAGAGTCAGTGCTCACCACTTTGAGACTTATCTTCCATGCTGCAAACTGAAAGGGATAATCCCCAACTCTTTTCTCTATACTCTGATCCTTAATGGCTCCTGTCTGTTTAAATATTTTCACATAAATGGTTTCAATAAAAACTAAACAAAAATTAAGAACAAAAAAAAGCAACAAAAAATTAGATTTTTACCAGATATCTGGATGATTACAATCCCCCATTGCTACAATGTCATGACTCTGAGTCAGGTTTTTAATTTATTTCTTAAATTCCTCAAATATTTCTTCTTCTTTCTGTTTGGTAATTTGTAGTATACTCTAGAGGAAAAGTTAATTATTCGATGTTAAATATTGGTCTAAACCTAGTTTCTACTAGACTACTAGCAGTATTTGTTAAACAGTGAATTTTTACCCTGATATGTGAAGTCTATAGGTTTATGGAACATTAGTTTGCTGTCTTTATTAGTTTTTGTGTACTATTTACTTAATCTGTTCCACGAGTTCCTTAAACAATACAAAATTGTTTTAATGATTGCTGCTTTGTAGTATAATTTGAGACTTGATACTACTAGTCTCCTTTCCTACTTTTTGGGTTTTTTTTTTTTTTTTGCAAGGCAATGGGGTTAAGTGGCTTGCCCAAGGCCACACAGCTAGGTAATTATTAAGTGTCTGAGATCAGATTTGTGCCACCTAGTCACCACCCCCAAGGTTGTTTTTAATGAAATTTCTTATCTCTTTCTGCTAGATTTTACTGGTAATATACAGAAATGTTGATAAATTATTTTATATCCTTCAACTTTGCTGAAGTTATCAGTTAAAATTTAGTTTGCTCTCAAAAATTTTCTAAGGAGGGTGGCGTGTATATGTTATAAACATATGTAATGTGATCAGTCAAAGATGTTTAGTATTTTTTTTTACAACTTCATATTTCTTTTAGGTTTTTTGCAAGGCAAATGGAGTTAAGTGACTTGCCCAAGGCCACACAGCTAGGTCATTATTAAGCATCTGAGACCGGATTTGAACCCAGGTACTCCTGACTCCAGGGCTGGTGCTTTATCCACTTTGCCACCTAGCTGCCCCGATGTTTAGTATTGTTTGAAGTTTTTGTCCCAATATATGATTTTTTTGTAAAATTGCCATGTAACTAACAATATGCTAACTCCTTTCTATTCCCATTCATTAGATCAGTAGATGCCAGAGCTCCATCTAAGCTCACTTTTAAAATATTCTGTTTGTATTAAACTTTTTGTTATAGTTGTTTAAATTTGAAGAAGGATAAATGATGGTTCTTTAATTAGTAGTTTTGCTATTTATTTTTCCCTTTAGTTTGTTTAAAATTTTTTCTTTAACTTTTTAGATGTTATATCGTTTGGTACATTTTTAGCATTGAAATTATTCATGTCCATGGTGCTTTCAATCAAAACATAGTTTCCTTTTCTGATATTTAATCCAGTTAAATATAAACAAAGCTTTTGTTTTATCTGAGATCATGATTACTATCTCTGCCTTTTTAAAAAAAAATTACCTGAAGGGGTGTCTAGGTGGTACAGTGGATAGAGCACCAGCCCTGGAGTCAGGAGTACCTGGGTTCAAATCCGGTCTCATTTAATAATGACCTAGCTGTGTGGCCTGGGGCAAGTCACTTAACCCCATTTACCTTGCAAAAAAAATCTAAAAAAAAAGTTACTGGAAGCATATTTTGCTCCAAAAAAATGTTTGTCATTTATTTCAAAGTGAATTTCTTGAAAGCAGTATTCTTTTGTATGCTGAGTAACTTCATTCCATCTCATTCACAGTTATGGTTGTTAGTTTATTTATCCTCATTTTGGTTTCTAATACATTGAGTTCTCTCTGTTCCATGGTGCCTCTTTACATATAAGAAGAGAGAAGCATAAATGCTCTATGCTTGATATAATCAGCTTCTACTTCCTGGCCCCTCTTCTCTTTCCTTCATCCAGAGACCACAGGTTCTTGTCTTTTGTCTCTTGTTAAACTCTCTCTTCACAATTCAGGGGATGTTTTGCTTATGAACTAATTGTCAAGTCTGACCTTCTTGTTTCTTTCTAACCCTTCTATTCCTTCCTATTCCTTTATTGAGTTTAGTGTATTTCTATAACAGAATCAACATATCTATATTTATCTAGCTATACATCTACATATCTCTCTATATAAAATAGCAGTCTCTAGGTCAGAGAATGTGAACACCTTAGTTACATTATTTGCATTAGTCTAAACTGCTTTCCAATATATACAGATTAACAGCTCTATCAACAATATGCTAATGAACCTATAATCCCCAATTCCTTCAACATTGACTATTTCCTTCATTTGTCTCCTTTTTCAATCTGCATTATTTGAAGTGAAATTTCAGGATTATTTTGATTTGCATTTGAATTGGTGATTGGGGTCATTCTTTCATGTAGTAGTTAATAATTTGGAATTTACTTTTTTTTAGATTTTTGCTAGGCAATGTGGTTAAGTGGCTTGCCCAAGGTCACACAGCTTGGTAATTATTAAGTGTCTGAGGTCAGATTTGAACTCAGGTACTCCTGACTCCAGGACAGGTGTTCTATCCATTGTACCACCAAGCCGCCCCTTGGAATTTTCTTTTGAGAACTGTTTATATCCTTTCACTACTTATCTCCACATATGTTTATATTCATCACAGAAGTAGAAATGCTATGCGTAAATAGTAAATTCCTTAAAAGCTACAAAGCAACAAAAGTATATTGAAGATGCTAGTCAGAAAAGAGGGGAAAAAAACAAAGACACAGTGGACAGAAAAGAGGAAAGAGTTTATAAAATAATAACAATAGTGTAAAAACAATAACAGTGTTGTTAAATTAAACAATTTGGAAAGAATTATGAACTCTGGTCAAGTTAATGACTAAGCAAAAATCCAAAAGACTCGATGAACCATGCTAAATGCCTCCACATACAAAGCTTGGGGGGGGGGGGGATGGGGGAGAAGTGGGAAATTAAGGGGAAAAGGAGATATATGATCAATGAAGGAATTTGTTTTATTTATCTGTACATGCAGATTTTGATTTTCCTTTCTTTTCAATATGGGGGAGGAGAGAATGTACAACTAAAATAATATAAAATTGAATTTTAAGAAAAAATTCTTCTGTCTATATTTCATAGGGTTTTAGCAAATATATAGCTACATTTTGTCAAAGACTTTCCACATCTATTGAGAGAATAATATGGTTTGGAATTTTTTTATTTTTGATATGCTCAATTATATTGATTACATTTCTAATGTTAAGTCATCTTTGAATCCCTGATAAATCCAGCTTGGTCCTAATGAATGATTTATTCAGTGAATTACTCTATTCTGTTGGACAGGATTTTATTTAAAATTTTGAATAAATATTCTTTAATGATCCAGGATAATAGTTCTCTTTCTTTCCTTTTTCCTTTCCTGGCTAAGGTATTAATACTATATTTCTCTAAGAGTAAGATAAGAGTCTGGTAAGCTATTTTCATTCTTTGTTTTTGAGAATAATTTGCACAATATTACTAATTTTTTTTTAAGTTTGATGCATTTTCCTGTGAGTCCATCAAGTGCATCTCTCCAAGTTCTTTATTTACTAATTCTTTTTTCCTTTTATTCAGTATGACTTATTTAAAATATTGATTTGCACTTCTAATTAGTTTGAATATTTTATGTTTTCAAAGGTATTCAATTGCTTTTATATTCTTGGTTTTGGTAGTTTATAACTAGGTAAGATTAGTTCTGCTTTTCTTTTTATTTCTTCTGGTTTTATTATAGTTTCATTTTATTTGCTATTTTTATTTTACATTCTCCTTTTTAATCAATAGTTATGTTATAAATAATTAATAAATATTTATATTAATAACATATATATATAGAGAGAGAGACTAATTCTCTACCTGTTCAATTGTCCCCGTTCTATCCTATCTTCTCCAAATATATAAATGCTAAAAATATAACAATAGGGGGCAGCTAGGTGACACAGTGGGTAGAGACTAGCCCTTGAGTCAGGCGGACCTGAGTTCAAATTCAGCCTCAGACACTTAATAATTACCTAGCTGTGTGATCTTGTATAAGTCTCTTAACTCTATTGCTTTGCAATTTTTTTAAAAAATCAATTAATAATGAAGATTGATCAATTTCAGTAGTCATTTCAAAGTACTAGCTTTTTATTTTATTTATCATTTCTGTAATTTTTGGTTTTGGCTTATCTCTTCTAATTTTTCATATCTTCTATTTTGTGCCTATTTTATGCTTAATGTATTTATTGACTTACTCATTTTAAAGAGGTAAATGCTTTTCCTTCTAACCACTCAATCAGAAACTTGGTATCTGGTGACTACAGATCCCACCCCAGGCCCCTCCCCTTCCTACCTCAATGCATTTTATAGATAGTTCACAATTTTTCTCTCCTGCCTTCCTACTAGGAGAGTTTGGCAAATATATTTACTCTCTTTCAAACACCCTAATCACTCTTCTCTCACATACTTAACAAAATATATTCTTCTACCCCATCTCAACACACACAAAGATGATTGTAACTATGATCTTGCTATCCCTCACAAGTGTACCACTTCCATGTTCAAGAACTCCTCAGTCCCATAAACTGTGGTTTTCAATCTCTCTGCCTTCCCTTACAAAACCTACTCTTCATACCATAACCTTGAGCCCTCAATTCTCTTTCTCCAAGGCCATCTCCCCACCATTATCCTCTTCTCTTTTCCCCATCTTGATCTTTCAGTGAACCACTTCAACTCTATATTGTCCTCTCTTGAATCACTAGTCCCCTTATCATTTTAGTAAGCTTGCCCTGTCAAATCTCAAACTTGTATAACTCTCACTACACACTGCCTTCATTCCTTTATATGTCTTGCTGAATGAAGGTGGAGAATATCTTATGGGGTTCACTACAAATTTTGTTACACAACCTCATCTGGGCTCTCATTGCTCCTAAGCAATTCTATATTGCCTTATCAACTCACTGTCCTACTCATCACAATGACTCTTCCACATTTTTTTCAACCTTACACAAATCTCCCATTGTTTTCCCCCAAGCTCTCAGCTAAGAGAACATTGAGAACATTCTCTGTGAACTTTCTCTTCTCCCCTTTTTAAATCTCATGTTACTCATGTGACTTTTGTCATTATCTCCTCTTTCACTCTTCTCTCACATGATGACAAAGTCTTAGAACTGCCAAGGTTAATTTTTCTACCTGTTCAGTTGTCACCCTTTTATCCTATCTCCTCGAAAAAAGATTTTCCCCCCCTCTGTAATTCCCACTCTTTCATTTATTTTCAATCTCTCCCTTTCTACTAGGGAGATTTACTACTATCTAGAAATATGCCTATGTCTCCCTCATCCTGAGAAAATCCCTCACTTGATCTATCACATCCCCACTTTTATCCAGTATCTCTTCTGTTCTTTGTAACTAAACTCCTTGGAAAGTAGTTCCTCTATTTTTTCCCCCTTACTCTTATTAAGTGCTTCTGATACTATCACTACACTCAAAATACTCTCACCAGTTACCATTTGTTGCCAAATTAGTTGCCACCTCATAAATTGTGAAATCCAACGATCTCTGTTCAATTCTCATTTTTCTTGACCTCTTTGCAGCCCTTGATACTATTGATTCTCTCTCCTCCTTGATACTCTCTCTAGATTTTAGGATCAACACTCTCCTGCTTCTCCTCTTATTTCTCTGAATTCTTTATCAGTGTCTTTTGCTGGTTTCCCATCCAGATCATGTTCTCATCATATAATTCAAACTAACTCACAGACTGACTTCTACCCTACATCATTTTCTCTAATTCCTCTGGTATTAACTCTGGTTGTTAACTGGTATTAACTCTGGAATTAACTCATTAGTTTCCAAGGACTGAATTATCACATCTATACTGATAATTTTCAAATTTACTTTTCTTGCCCTAATGTCTCTTCTGACCTCCAATTTCACATTTTCAACAAGTGCCTTTAAAATATCTAGAACTGGATGTCTAGTAAAAACATCTTAAACTCAACATTTCCAGAATTCCTTTCTTCCTAAACTCGCCCTTTCTTTCCTTATTACAGTAGAAGATAACACAATCTTCATAGTCTCTCAGACTCATACCCTAGATGTCATCCTCAACTCTTCACCTTCCATTCCAATCTATGGCCAAGGCCTGTTGATTCCACCTTTGTAACATCTCTCAAATACATTCCCTACTCTGGTAGAGGCCTTCATCATTTCATGCTTGGATTATTGCAGTAGGCTACTGTGGATTCTATCTATCTTAAATCTCTCCTCACTCCAATCCATTCATTCAGACACCAAAGCAATTTTTCTAAAGAGGCATGATCTAGATGGAAAGCCAGAAAAGGAGCATATAAGAGAAATATGAGGAGAAACAGTAGAGAGTGTTGTCCCAAAAGCTAAAGAGAGAGAGAGAGAGTATCAAGAAAGAAGTGAATTTCAAAAGTTGCCGAGATCAAGAAGAACAAGAAATGAAGAGAAGTCATTTCATCCCCTTACTCAATAAACTTGAATGACTCCCTATTTCTTCCAAGATCAAATACAAAATTTTCTGTTTGACTTCTAAAGATCTTTATAACCTAGTTCCCTCCTACCTTTCTTGTGTTTTTACATCTGCTACACATTCTTTGATCCAAAGGCACTAGCCTTTTTGCTGTTATACAAACAAAAACACTCCATCTCTAGGCTTTGATCATGTTTTCTGACTGTCTTCCATGTCTGAAATACATTCCCTCCTCATCTCTAACTACTGGCTTCTCTAGCTTTCTTTAAGTCCCAACTAAGTGAAGCCTTTTTCAATACTCTTCATTTTAATATCTTCCCTCTGCTGATTATTTCCATTTATCCTATAACTTGTTTGTATATATTTGTTATTTCCCCATTAAAGTGTGAGCTCCTTTAGGACAGAGACTTGTCTTTTGCTTCATTTATCCCAGTATTTAATACTATGCCTGGCCCTCAATAAATATTTGTTAGTTCATTGCTTATAGCTTTTCTTTATTCATAAGTATGTATGTATGTGGATATATATATATATATACCCATATATGTAATATATCTGTAGTAATATAGCTTTTACCCTGAGCCCTACTTTACTTATATCCCAGAAATTTTGATACATGCTTCATTATTATTATTTTAATGTATTTGTCTGTTTCTGTGATTTGTTCTTTGACTTTCATTTTATTGTTTATTCTCCATTTGTGTCTTTGTCTTTTGTTTGTGCTCCCTGAAATGATTGTTTTTGTTGCCTTCTGGTCTACAAAGTATATGTTTACTATTACTATTTACTATTACTGCCAACATTTGTTGGCAATATCTTTATGTCTTAATACTTGCTCAATTTTTGTTAAAATTCAATGTAGCGTTGAGAAATACATTTACAATTCTCCCTCGACATTTGTGTGGTTAGAGGTGTAGGACCTCTACAAATATAAAATACCATGAATAACTTTAACCCCACTCCAAACTTTCATTTTTAATAATTCCAATCATCTTTAACACAAAAACCAAGTAAAACAACATATTGCATAAATAAGTTGCAGTTTCTAGGCAAGAGAGATTAGTATGTAGCACACTATGCAGAGTCTTCAAAGCTGCAAGTGTGACTGCAGCAACTGCTTCACAGATTTCCTTCTCCTATGAAAAGTGTTTAATACAAAGATCACTGGGGGAGAAAATCATGTGACTGAGTTTGGATGGTAGAGAGACAAAGAGGAGGCATTCTCAAAGAGAGTGAGTAATCTGCAGTTCTTTAATGCACTGAAACTTAATAAAACTTAACCGTTTATAATAAATCTATGTATGCTTATGGAGTAACAACATATATTTATTATGCACAATATTTATGCATTTATGACTTACTAAATTTTTTTTTAGTTTTCTCTGCATGCACACTTCTGTGATTTTCTGCCATATGCTGCAAATATCCAAAAATTCCCATTTAATTATCAGTGGTCAATCCATGAATAACCAAAACCATGAATGTGAAACTTATCAATGTGAAGGAATGCTTATTGTTTATCAGTCCCTCTGAGAAGACAACACAAAACTTTCAATTCTACTTTCTTTAACAATTTGTTCAGTTTTTGATTTTATTTTTCATTCTGTTAGACTTATCCAAACTTGAGAAAAGAACATTGAAAACACCTGCCACCATTGTGTTACTCTGTCTTCTAGTAGTTCACTTAATGTTGTCTTTGGGTATGTGGATGCTAAGACTTTTGAAACATATGTTTAATAATGATATTTTGTTTTTTGTTTCTTGCCCAAGGTTCCTTTCAGAATAATGTAGTTTCATTGTTTATTTTTCTTTTGGATGTTTATTTTTTGTTTTGTCTGATTTAATGATTGCAACTCTATTTAAAGTTTCCTTGATACATAGTAATTTTTTCCATTCACTCACTGTTATTTTTATATTTCTTTGCTTTTTAATGAGTTTCTCCTAAGCAAAAAATTGAGGTTTTGTTTCTTAAAGAATCTTTCATTTTTAAAAATTTGATGGAATTGTTTAATCCATTAATATTTGAAGTCATGAAAATTATTTTGCTACATTTATCTTTAACATTGATTTTTCAGATTAGACTCTCCCTCAATACAATTACTGTCTAGTCTGTTATTTTAGCTTAATCTATTTTAATATAACACTATTGCAACAGATTTATCCATTTATCCTCAAATCTTCTCCTTCGAATTTGTTACTCCTATCTCTAATTTAAGAATATTTCTAGGGAGTGGCTAGGTGTTGGCTAGTTGTTGGCTAGGTGGTGGCTAGGTGGTGGCTAGGTGGTAGCTAGGTGGTGGCTAGGTGGTGGCTAGGTGGCGTAGTGGATAAAGCGTCAGCCTTGGAGAGTCAGGAGTACTTCCATTCAAATCCGGTCTCAGACACTTAATAATTACCTAGCTGTGTGTCAGACACTTAATAATTACCTAGCTGTGTGTCAGACACTTAACAATTACCTAGCTGTGTGGCCTTGGGCAAGCCACTTAACCCCATTTGCCTTGCAAAAAAATCCCCTAAAAAATAAAAGAGTATTTTTAGTTTTTTCTTTCCTATTTATCTTTATTTTTTCTTTCTTTTATTCTGTTATATGAAAATCAAGTAAAATCTTTCTCCCTCTCTTCCCCATATTTTGTTCATTTGTTTTTTAAATTTCATTTTCTGTATCTTTTCCTATAAAAAAAGATTTTTTCCCCCTCAATCTCTTCATTATTTAGCTTTGCTTTTTTTTATCTAACCTAAACTTTTATTATTTGATTCATGGCCCTTTTACTTATTTTATCCTTTAGTTTCTGGATTCCTCATGGAAGTAAAGTTTTTTAGATATTGATTTTGGGATCCTTTGACAACAGCTTCTATATTATAATCTTATAAATATTATCTCCTAATGTCCTTTTTTTTCTGTCTAAGTCTTAGAACTACCAATTTCTGCAGGCAGAACAGAGGATAGTAGTCGAAATTTTAGAAATTTCATGTAGGAATTTTCCTAGGTGATTGTGTTGTTCATTATTGATTCTTGCCCCCATGTTCATTTTACCCCCCCATTTAGCCTTGAAATCTCCCCACTGGATCCATGACTTCCGACTCATCTAGTTGTCAGTTGCCTCCAGGAGCTCAGATCCCCATTCTTCTGAAACAGATGAATGGTCTTTCTGAGCAAAAATCCCTATAAATTTTACACACTGTGAGGTCCCAATCTCAATTTGAAGAATATTTTTCTCTCCAAGAGAAGCATTCTTTAGTGAATTCCTTCTTTCCACTGAAAAAAAAAGATCTCCCTATTACTTCCCCCTTTTTCAATCCCTCTCTGTCTCTTCATCCATTCTCCTGCTTTCTTCTCTCTGCAGTCATTTCCCTTCATTTTTAGTCTTTGACTTACATCAAATATTCCTTTCTTTTTCCTCCCATCCCTCCTTTTATTGCCCTCCCATTCTTTAATTTAGTACTAAAAAACAGATTTCTCTGTAGGTTAGAAAGTTTAATTTATTTATTATTTATTATTTATTAATTAATTAATTTATTATTTGTTTAATTTCAAGCGTTTTTCTTACATCATCACTGCTACTTCATCTCTGATCTCATTCTTGTTATCTTTTGTGCATTTACAAAAAAACCTCTTAATGGTGTCTGAGTTGTTATTTTGTTTTATATTATACTTAGTTTCTGCATTTTTTCCCTTCACATTTCTCTTTCTCAGGTGTTTGGAAGCAAAGAATTTTTTTCAGTTCTGCTTTTTAGGAGTGTTTTAAATGATCCTTTTTATTGAATTTCCACCCATTTTTATTAATGATTACATTTGGATTTTCAAAGCAGATCAGATAAGATTGCATATGGAGTTCTTTTCTTCTTCAGAGCACATTATTTGATTTCTTCCTATAATTTCTCATATGTGCAAAATAGTAGTGTGTTATTAAAATTTCCTTTCCTTTATAGGTCTCTGTCCAGGTTATTTGCAAAATTGGCTGTCACTGGAATTGGTTAATATTGTTGGCTTATCTGCTTATTCTTCAAGATCTTGAAATTTACAGCAGAATGTTTTTTTGTTTTTTGGTTGTTTGTTTTTCCTTCCCCTAGAGGCAATTTGAATTCTTTCCATTAGTATCTTATCATTTTGTTTTCAAAAGTCCTGGAAGTTGTATGATATGATTTCTTACAATGTGCAATTCAGATTTTTTTTTACTTGTCCTTAAATTGTTTCTATATATTCTATCTTTAAATCCAATGCTTTTTGCTTATTCAAAGATTGTTTTATTTTAAAATTACTGCTTTTTGCTTTCTTCTTTCCAATTGTCCTTTACTTTCATGTATTTGCATTTGCAAAAGTTATTCTGCCTTTTGTTTCTTTGGTGAGATTTTCTTCATAGATTCAAGCAGTTCTGTTCTGACAATTATTTCTGCTGCGCAAGCAATAAATTCTACTTTCAAAGTTCCTATTTATCTTTTAAAACATTTAAGAACATCTTGCTGTGGTTTGGTGCTTACTTAGGAATCCACATTTCCTTTGACTTTCAATTTTTATTCCCATATGTCTGAACTCTTTTACATGATAAGGAGATCATATTCCTTTCTGTTATGAATATCTTCCCTATTAGCTTATCTGCATATACTCAAGTCTTTAATTGATTTTCTTCCTTCTGAGAGCTTTGGCAATCTCACTCTTTCCCCTTTATTTCTCCTTACTTCTTATTTTCTTATTCCCTGACTTTTAATGGCCATTTCTTAGAGTCTGAACCTCAAAGCTTTTCCATGCTACTTTCATTCCAGGAAAATCACAATTCATATATCTCAGGTTCTGCACCAAAAAGCTTCTGGAGTAACAGAATAGATCCTAACTGGATGTTGAACCCTTTTCCTTGGGTGTCTTACATAGCCACAAAGAGATATTCTTTTGCAAGTCCCTTTGTTCTGAACTTCATTGTTGGCTTATTTGCTTATTCTTCAAGATTCAATGTATCTTGAAATTTGCAGCACTGAAAAGCTCCTGTCTTAGACTGATAAAGTGTTTTTTCCCCTATGTCACTAGGAAGGGAGGAATCACTATCTCACTGAGTTTCTTCATCTTTAAAATAAGAATAATGATACTTATTTGTCATGAAGCTTAAAAATAATGCTAGGATAATAATACTTGTTGGCCATGAGGCTTAAAAAGGTAATGTAGTTTGCAATCTTTGTAGTGCTAGAAAAATCTGAGCTGTTATATTGAATATAAGGTGACAAAGGGGAAATCAATTGTTCATAGGCCATTGAAAATCATCCACCTGCCATCTTTGAAAGAATTTCATAAACAAAAATTTTATTTTATTATTTATTATATTTTAAATGTTTTTATTTATAAAGATATTTGATTTGATATTACCATAAAGCACTCAAATTATCAAATAAAAATGTGAATGAAAATTCTTATTTCTGGACTTCTAGTGCCAAGATGACAGAGTGAGACAAGAATTCTCTGAATCCCTCCAAAATTTCCCTTGAAACAACTTGAAAACTACCTCAGAAATGATTTAAGAGTGGGGAAACAGCTTACTAGCACAGCAGAAAAGATTTGTCTCATTGGGATGGGAAGGGAGCAAGATCCAAGAGGAGCATCAGCAGGCATCACAGCAGGAGTTTATAGCAAGGCTCAACATTCTGGGGTAATCTACCTGCAAAACCCCACCATTCTGGAAGCCAGCAGCCCCAATCAAGTCAGTAGTCTTTGCAGAACCACAAGACCCTACCCCAGTAGCCCCATCCCTAGCACAGGCCACCAGCAAGGCCTTGTTCTCAGTGCTGACCAGTACAGAAACCACACCTCTGGGGCAGCAAAACCTCAACCCTTGGACTGGGTAACAGAGAATACAGCCTCTATGGACAATCAAAAGAGAGGCTCTATGTCCATACCATCACAGCAGCAAGACCTTTCCCTTGGATTCAGAGAGGAGCCCACTCTAGTGTAAGCCAGGAGCTAGGCCCTGAAGCACAAGAAAATTGGGAAAATGCAGGAGCAGAGCTCAACTCTCACATTAAAATACCAAGTCACAAAATTGACAGATAAAATGAAGGGAAAAATAGAAAAAAAAATTTGACCAAACATAGTGACAGGGCACAAACTTAGAAGACAACAGTGTCAAAATTTCAAAATTGCTACATGTAAAGCTTCAAAGGAAAAATGTGATTTGTTCCTAAGACAAATAAAAACTCCCCCCAAAAAAGGAATTTTAAAAGTAAACTAGAGAAGTAGAAGAAAGATGTGTAAGAGAATCATGAAAAAAAAAAGAGTCAACATCTTGATAAAAGAAACACTAAAAAATGGAAAAAGATGCAGGGGCAGCTAAGCACAGTGGATAGAGCACCAGCCCTGGAGTCAGGAGTACCTGAGTTCAAATATGGCCTCAGACATTTAATAATTACCTAGCTGTGTGGCCTTGGGCAAGCCACTTAACCCCATTGCTTTGCAAAAAAAAACTAAAAAAAAATACAAAAACTTTCCAAAGAAAATAAGAGTCATTTTGAACAATTATATGCCAAAAAAAATTGATAGTCTAAATGAAATGGATGAATATGTACAAAAATATAAATTTTCCAGAGGAATAGAATACTTAAATAATTTGACCTTAGAAAAAGACATTGAACAAGTTAACACTGAACATCCTATGAAAAATTCCCAGGACCAAATGGATTCACAAATGAATCCTACCAAACAGTTAAAGGAAAATTAATCCCAATACTATATGAACTATTTGGAAAATAGGTGAAGAAGGGAAGCCCATCAAATGCCTTTTACAACAGAAATATGACTATATTGACTATTTGACTATATTGACTAATATTGACTATTTCAATAATGAAACAAACAGAAATCATGATTATTTCAATAGTTATGGGGGGTAAAAACCTTTAATAAATACAGCATCTATTCTATTAAAAAAACTAGAGAACAAAGAAATAAATGGAGCTTTCCTTAAATGGGAAGTAATATTTATCTAAAACAATCAGCAAAAATTATCTGTAGGGGAGATTAGCAGAAGCCTTCCCAATATAATCGGGGGGGAGAAATAAGTATTCCCTTATCTAGAAAAGCTTAGCTATAGCAATGAGAAGAAAAAGAAATTGAAATAAGAAGTTTGTGAAAGGATGAATGTTGAAAATTATGTTTGCATATTATTGGAGAAAAATAAAAGGAAATTGAAGGAACTAGATGGCAAGGAAGAAGTAAAATTATCACTGGTGAATATGACATGATGGAATACTAAAACAACTAAAAATTTAGTTGAAATAATTTACAGCTTTAGTAAAATAAACCACACACATTTTCAGCATTTCTACATATAAACAATGAAGTCTAGCAGAGCAAGAGATAGAGAAATTGCATTTAAAATAACTATAAACAGTATAAAATACCTGGGAGTCTACCTAACAAGATAAACTCAGAAACTGTATGAACACAATCACAAAACCCTTTATACAAAAAAATAGCATCAGATCTAAATAATTGGAAAAATATTAATAGCTAATGGATAGGTTGAATCAATACAATAAAAATGACAATTCTACCTAAATTAATTTATTCAGTGCCATACCAAACATTCTACCAAAAAATATTTAATAGAGGTAGAAAAAATAATAATGAAATTCATCTGGAAGAACAAAAAGTCAAGAATATCAAGGGAATCAATGAAAAAATTATGAAAGAGGTAGTCTGGCTGTAACAAATCTCAAACTGTTTTTTAAAATAGTGATTATAAAACAATCTGGTACTTGCTAAGAAATCATAAGAATATATTAGGTATTTAACAGAATGTAGAAAATGACCATAGTAATCTAGTATTTATTTTATAAACCCAAAGACCCAAGCTTTGGGGAGAAAAGCTCATTGTTTGACAAAAACTACTGGGAAAACTGAAAAGAGTATGGCAAAAACTAGGTGTAGATCATCATTTCACACTGTATACCAAGATAAAGTCAAAATGGGTACATGATTTACAGATAAAAGATGATACCATAAGCAAATTAAAGAGCATGGGATAGTTTATCTGTGAGATCTATGGAGAAGGAAAGAATTTAGGATCCACATGATATAGAGAGGATTATAAAATGTAAAATAGATAACTGTGATTATAAAAAATTAAAAATATTTTGCACAACCAAAACAAATACAACCAAAATTATGAGGAAAGTAAAAAATTAGGGAAAATATATATATATATATATGGAGAAATATAGGGAGAAAAATTGCAGCAGATATCTTTTATAAAGGTTTCATTTCTCAAATATATAATTTATAAAATTTATAAAAACTATGAATAAGCAATTTTCAAAGAAATTGAAGTTATCCATAGTGATATGAAAAAAAATTTTGTACATCACTAGTGACTAGAAAAATACAAATTAAAACAATTTTAAAGCACCACCTGCCATTTATCAGATTAGCTTATATGGCAAAAAGGAAAATGATAAATGTTGGAGAGAATGTGGGAAAAACTAGGACACTGTTGGTGGGGTTGTAAAATGATCCGACCATTCTGAAGTGCATTTTGGAACTATGCCAAAAGATCTATAAAACTATGTATACCTTTTGATCAGCAGTACCACTGCTAGGTATATAACCCAAAGAGATAAAATAAAAGAAAGTGGAGATATTAAAAAGACCTACATATACAAAAATATTTATAGTAGATCTTTTGCGGTCACTTAGAATTGGAAATTTAAGGGATGTCCATCAATTGGGAAATGATTGAAGATGATGTGGTATAAGATTATGATGGAATATTATTTTGTTATAAGAAATGATAAGGCCAAGTGGTCCCAGAAAAACTTACATGAATGAATGCAAAATGAACAGAACCAGGACAGCATTGTTCACAGTAACAGCAATATTGTATGATGAAAAATGGTGAATGATAACTATTCTTAGCAATACAATGATCTAAGATAATCCCAAAGGACTCAGGATGAATCATACTATCCCTCTTCAGAGAAAGAACTGATATTATCTGAATAAAGACTGAAGCATACTATTTTTTCTTTCTTTTATTCTTTTTTTGTCTTGTTCAAAATGACTAATATAGAAATGTTTTACATGATTGCACATGCCTAATCTATATCAGATTGCTTATTGTCTCATGGAGAGGGAAGGGAAGAAGGGATAGAAACTATAAAGCTTTTCAGAATATATTTAAATTTTGTTTTAATGAATAATTGGAGAAAAATGAAATATTATTTTAAAGAAACCTTATTTCTCAGTTAATTTATTCATTTTATTTTCACTAGGAATTAATGATTGTGAATCTTAAAGAGAATAGTAGGGGGCAGCTAGGTGGTGCAAGAGGGTGCAGTGGATAGGGCACAAGCCCTAGAGTCAGGAGGATTTGAGTTCAAATCCAACCTCAGACACTTAATATTTAGCTAGTTGTGTGACCTTGAGCAAGTCACTTAAACCCATTGCCTTGCCAAAAAAGAAAGAAAGAAAGAAAAGAGAACAGTGACAATTCTATTTTCTCTGTTGTAGATTAAAGTAACAGCCTCTTTAAGCAAACCATTATTTAGATTATGTAGATAACCTGTAACCTAAAACCTATAGTTTTGATGTTTTTATTTGTTCTGACAACAGAAGAAATGCACTCCTCAAACCTATCAATCTTTCAAAACTTGAATACCAGATATTTTGTTATGATAATTACAAGAGGACTGAATGGAAGAGTTCCATATTGTTGAAAATATTTATTCTCCTTAGGATCCTGTTTTGATGAAGAGTGTAGCATTAAAGCATCTCTACATTGCTAGTGGATGTTGTGTATATAATTTAGGACAGATAAAATTAGAAAATAATAAATGCAAAGAAAGGAATCCAGAGATTTTTAAATCTCAAATTGAAAGGATTTTTAAAGATGCCAGAAAATATTGCAATATAGCCTAATGAGAAAAGAAGAGAGAATGGGTGTGCCTTTAACTCAGAAAACTTGGCTTTTCATTTGAGATCCAATTAGTTATACTATGAAATAAAATTGTAAAATAAGAATATTCGATCTTTTAATTGCTACATTTGATAGAAAGATTTTTTTAATAGTAAAAGAATCTGTAATTTGTTTTATAAGTAAAATAAACATTTCTAGACTCTGATTAATTTATGATAGCTTCAACATTCCACAATATCATTTTATTAAGTAGAAAATTCCATCTCTGGTTGATGAGCAGGAAAAAAAGTGGACAACTTGCCAGGTGGATATTTTCTTGACTCCAAACCCCCAAAGGTGATGTGTTTTTTAATTAGTTCAATGAAGAGTAGGCTAAACGTTGGGTCTAAATGAGACAATAGTTGCCTTTGCAGTGTCAGTAGAATGGTTTATGATATTGAACTCTACATTTGGCAGAGAAACATGTGACCTTATAGTTGAGATTTTGTTATCCTGCCAACTGAGACTTGGAAAGCAGGACCTGTTCAGAAGATTTCCCTTTTTCCTTACATAGCATAGAAAATTCTTGACTTTAGCCAGACTCAGCTAGCTATTGAGCTCAGAAGTACAACTTTTTTTTTTAATTCTGTCTTTTTCTTTTTTTGCAGACCACAAAAAAAAAATGTGGACCTTTCAGATCTGATAAATTCTGTTGTTTAAAAAGGAAAATAAAAACAGACATTTTAGAGATAATAAGTGAATCAGAAAAAAAGTATTTACATTTCTTTTTTAAAATCCTTATTTTGTTGTTAATACTAAGTCTATAAATCAGTTGGAATTTTCCCTTTTGCCATTTAATGAAGACACATTTGAACATGAGCTCATTGCAGTAGAATGTCCTAAATTGACATCTTGCTTCTTTGCTTCACAGAACTGTGCAATCCCCATTTATATAGTTAGCATAGCTGGATAAATTTCCTGGTTTCTCTAGTCTTTTACCCTTGAGAATCTGCTTATGACAAGTTTGGGGTAGCTTTTGCATAATGCTCTTTTGTCTGGAATTCTGAGGATAATAAAAGGATAAAGCACATTTGCCCTTTTTCTTAGAAATAATAAACTCCCTAGGGGGAAAAAAGTGTGTGCCACATGCAAGAGTTCTGAAGAAAGAAAAAAGGCTCTCTTGAGTTCACCCCCCCCCAAAAAAATTAAAAAATCTACTTAATTACAGAGATCTGTGAAAAAGATTTTTTAAAAACCACGTAGCTATATAAGCCTTACTGAATTATTTGGCTTTTAAAAAATTATTACAAAAGCAATTTTTGTCCTGGTTGAAACACACCTATCAAGTATAATTGTAAGAATATTAGGACAGAGCAACAGTAATTTTGTTAACTCATTTTACAATACTGTGTAATTTCTAATATCCATTGATATAAATTACAAGTTTTAGCATTGAACTAGGCAAATACATCTCTTTAGATGTTCTATGCCATAAATTCTTTTTTGTTGTTGGGGTTTTTTTTCAAGACAGTGGGGTTAAGTAACTTGCCCAAGGTCACACAGTTAGATAATTAAGTGTCTGAGGCTAGAGTTGAACTCAGGTCCTGTACTCTATCCATTGCACCACCTAGCTGCCACCCCATACCGTAAATTCTTAATAAGTTTTCTGAGAAAGTATTTCTTGAGTCTATAAAATTAATATTCGTTCTTAAAATATGTCTTGAGCACAAAACACTTCTCATTCTTATACAATAGGTTTTCATTAAAAGATTTTTTCTTATATTTTATAAGCAATATTCCTATTCTAATTTTATATATATATATATGTATATATATATGTATACATATATATTTAACAATTTCTTTTTTCCCTTTTGAAGCTATTATGGACATAACCAAATTTATCACCTTTTTAATAGAAACAATTTGTGCAAATATTTACATTATATGTGCCAAATTTCCCTATGTATAAGACATTCCCATGTATAAGACACACCTTAATTTGGGGGCCTGAAATTTGAAAAAAAATGTATATAGCATAAAGTTATTGAACTCAAATTTTATCCATCATGAAATTCAACGATCTTCTGCCCATCGTTTTCAATCATCTTTTTGGGCAAGTCTGGTGCATGGATGCATGCTTAGTCCATTCTATTTCATGAATCTGAAGCATCAGTTGTGTGCTCCTTTAAAACCAGTCACTTCTTTTCCATCAGCAATTTTTCTTGCCTCCTTCTGAATCATCTTTGTGTACACAGGAATTCCAATGATCCTTTGCTCTTCAATCAAGATCACGAATTCCTCTCTAAACCAGGCCATTTGGCTGACTTGCATCTCATGGCCCTCTGTCAGGGAGTTTTCATTTGGGTTTCTTCTTCCCTTTGCCAGTCCTGGATTGTTTTCTCATTTGGAGGAGGACCAAACTGATGCTCAGCAGCATGATTTCCATTCACTTTTACAAACTGGATCACTTTGAATTTGAATTAAGCACTATATGAAAATCTTTTCTGAACCATTTCTGGGTAGAATGTGACCAAAAAATAACCTAAGATATAGGTAACAAACAATGAGTGCAAAGACAACAAACACAAACAAGCAGGAAATGCAAATTTAAAAATCTATAGCCACTGTATAAAATGCTCCCAGTTTTTAGACCCTAAATTTTTCAAAAAGGGTTTATCATGGGGAAATATGATAAATATGTTTGTGTGTGTGTATATATATATACATATATATGTATATGTATATATGTATATGTATGTATATATGCACAAAAACACATTTATATTCACACACTCCTTTATGTTTTACAAATTACAGCTGAATTGCATGAATTGTATGAATTGTACACATGAATCTCATTTGAAATATGTATTCTGGGATTGGTATTAGGTTATCAGAGGTTTTTTAAATAGTTTAACTGGACATATCAATACAATTCTTTGACTATAACGATTGTATTAAGTATTTATGACAAAGTCTATACTAATAGGAAGATTATGTATGATGCTGCCAACTGGTACAAACCCGTAGATCCGATCTTGTGGTGAAATTGACTTCACAAGCTCGCCTCTTTGGGTCTGTGTCAGTGTGGTAATCTAAAAATGGTTATATTACCATCTTTCTAATAATATTTGATGGGAAATATCAGTAAACCTGTGATCCTGTTAAATTAAAGAAGAATATTTACTCTTAAGACAATTCTTTTTTATTTTGTCATTCATAATTTAAGCCTAAAGTATATATGTTAGGACTTCATTTTCAATCATTTGGAAAATTTGTTTGAATTTTAATAGCATATCTAATTCATTGATTAAAAAAGTTAAACATTTCAAAAGGAATGAATAGAAAAAATACCAACAAAACATATCTGTCATATCAGTGTCAATAACTACAATAACCATAGAGTTCAATAAATATTTTAAGGATACAACTGAATTTAGGAAATGACCAATAGTCTTTTTCCCCCTTCAACTCAGTGTGGTATTGACTTGAACTGTAATAATTTATCTTCAAATTTCAGCACAAATAATATTATATAAGACTGTCTATACACTAGTTGCATTTCACAAATAAGTGACTTCTCTAGCCATTGGATCAATCTATTTAATGGTAAAATGTTGGGTTAATATAATTTTTTACATTTTGCCAAGCTATATCAATATTCATAGACCTTGGATATAATAACAGCTATATTTGAAGGAGTTAACTGAAGATACAATGAAGAAATTACATCAGCACTGGAAATTGTGTGCATCCAGGTTGAGGTAGTAGGTTGTATGGTTTAGAGTTATATCCTGGGAGTTAACCGTACAACCTTCTAGCTTTCCTTGGAGCACACTTGAACCATCAGGAAGTCTTCATCATTTTAATATGTTGTCAAACTCTGTGCCAAGAGTTTGAAGAATAATTGCTCTGATACTTTATTGAATTTGAAACAATTCCAACTGTACTGATTACTTAATTACTTCATTCACTTTACTATTCAAACAAAATGAACAAAGGCAACATGAGTTCAATACCTGGTTCAAAATTATTCTCTTGTCTGCATCTCCAGCCCTCATACTTAGGAGACTTAAACATATATGTATTCATACCTCCTCAAGCATATATATTTATACCATATCTTCAATAAAATAATATCAATAATAATTAACGTTTTATAGTACTACCAATGTGTCAGATACTATTACAATTATCTTATTTCATCATTACAACTGTGGGAGGTAGGAATTATTATTGTCCCCACTTTACAGGTGAGAAAACTGAAACAAAGATTAAGTGACTTGCCTAGAGTGACACAGATAGTCTGATCACTTTGTCAACCATGTGGCCAAGTTGACTTTCTAATTTACTTCCCATAAACTATTTCACATTAACTATATACACAGAGATGACTTTGCCATAATTCATAAATGTTCAGTTTTTATATTTATGAACTCAAAAATCCCTTTACCTGATTATGGTTTTTTAAATGTTTTCATCTTTCCCTATATCTTTTAGTCCCCAGATTTAATTCTTGTCTTCATCCTCATCATGACCAGAACTTCTCAATTCTCAGCCAATTAGCCCCTGGATTGGCTGCATTCTCCTCACTTTCCTTTCCCAACCCCTTGGAGAACCAACTTAATTATAAATAATCCTACACCCTTCTTGCCTCCTTGTCCTAACAGAGATAATGCTTTGTCACCCATGGATTATGTCAACCTTCTTTGTTCACTTTCCCACTCCTCCCCCAATAAAATGATCCTTATCTAAATCCCTCATATTATCAGTCCTTCCAATACACTCTCCAGTTTGCTTCAATTCCATACCAGATGCCTTGCTCCCAAAAGGGTAGCATTGCTTCCACCAGAAGTCTGACATCCTAGAACTAGGAAAACTGAGACCAGTTCTATGATGAATGAGTCTCCCTGGAACTTCCACATGCTGAGAGGATCCACCAGGCTGTTCACTCTTTAATAATGGATCACCTTCTATTCTGTCCCACCTTCACACATACTGCTTGGTCCTCTGGAAAAATCCTCAGGATCTGTCTGAATTCATTCCTCAATGATAAATAGTTAATTAGAAAAAGCAAATTGTTATTATAAATGATAATAATAATAGTTCTCCTTTTCTGTTTACTTCATTTTGATTCTTTCCTGATTTCTCTGAAACCATCTGCATCATTATTTCTTAGGACGTAGTAATACTTCCATCACCCTTACATATCATGATTTATTCAGGCACTCACCAATTAGATGGGCACTTGCTCCCCTCACTGCATTTCCAATTCTTTTTCATGGCAAAAATAGATACTATAAATATTTTTTTCATCTTCTTTTAAATTGGTTTTACTTAAAACTAATCCCTCACTTAATCTATCCAACCTCTGGTCTCACTTCCTTTTTCCCATTCTTTCTAGTTTCTTAAGTGAAATGTATCCGACCATGTCTATCTATATAAGTATGTTTAAATGCATTCTTCCGCCCTTTGTTCAGTTTAGATTAAAGAGTGAGATTAAAGGTTACTGGATCCTCCCACCCCTTCTTCTTTATTTATATTATGTAAAGTTCTACTTGAATTCTAAACATCCCAAGCCTGTCTCTCCCTCCCCCCCCCCTTCCTCCAGGATATTCCTCTTTCCCTTCCTTTTCCATTTTTTTCATAAAATTGTCAGAACATAACAAACACTGTCTAATTAGAGTCTATGACTCTTTATGATAGAATTCCGAGGGGACATATTTCCCACATTAGAAGATAAAGTTTATTCTTGTTTAGTCCTTTATGATTGCGCATGTTTAGTTTTTATGCTTCTTGTGTTTGCACAATTTCTATGTTACTCTTATCTTTTCATCTAGAATGCTTGAAAGCACTCTGTTTTATTAAAGGTACATCCACTCTCACCCCAACCCCTGGGAGGTCAATTATTTTTTCTGTGACACATGTGTGTGTATTTGTGAGCATAAACATATGTTTATATATGAATGCCTAGGAAAAAATGTGTATATATATATATATATATATATATATATATATATATATACACATATGCAAATATCCACTCCTAGTCTTGCTGCTGAACTATAGTCACACATCTCAACATCTCAAATCAAATATCCTACTGAAGTTTCCCCACTTTCTAAACTTCCTTCTTACTGTAAAGAGTACCACACTTGTCCCAGTCACCCTAGGTCACTCTTCTTCACCCCCACATATTCAACACATTGCTAAATCTTGAAATGTCTAACTTCACAACATAACTCTAATACATTCTCTCCTCATAGCTCTATAAAGGACATTCAATCCCTGTTCACCTCTCATATATACTACTGCAATAACCTAATTGTTTTGCCTATCTAAAGTCTTCCCCTCTTCCAGTATATCTTCAACAGTCTAACAAGTTTTCAATTTTTCTAAAGATTAAGTCTGAAAATGTCACCATCCCACACCCCAAATGAGTTTCAGTGGCTCTTTATTAAATGTAGTATCAAATATTAAGTTTTTTCTATTTGTCTATAAAAGCCTTCATCACCATCCTACATTTCAAGTTTTCTTGCAGCCTACTCCCTTCTCCAATGCATCTACACTGGATTACTTCCAGTTATTTGAACATGACCCTCCTATTCCATTCATGTTTTTGAATATGTTGTCCCTTAGACCAGAACACTCTGAACTTTTCTTCTCCACCACTTACTTTCCTTAGTTTCCTTCAAGCCTCAGCTCAAATGTCACCTCATGTAAAAAGCTTCTTCCCAGCTACCAAAGCTAAGCCTTTTTTCACCTTACTTTTATCTCCTTGCTGTACATCTTGAATGTACTCAATTATTTTCATTTTGCTTTGCCCATAACTCCTTAATGGCAGGAACTTTTTTCTTGCTATTTTCCCCCATTTTTTTGGTACTCCTACATGGAATGCCTAGAAGATGATAATGCCTAATAAATGACAGAATGACAGAATGGTATTTCAGATGATATATCTGCTATATGGTCTCTGATAGACCTCAAACTCTAATATGTCAAGATTTATTTGTAATCATCACCATTTTCCAACTCAGAAAAATTGAGAATTTCAATGATTTGTAACAAACTGTAGAATGAGTGAGCATTTTTAGAATTTTCATTTCCAGATTTAAATCTTAAGTGCAGACTATAATGTAATAGCCCTCCAGTGACTAAAAAGATATTTTTGTTTGATCATTATAATTTGTACTCCAGTGAAAGATTGTCATGTTAAATACCAAATTAAATAAAATCTAATCTAGTGAATTTAACTTTTGAAAATAAAGCTGCCACAAACAAGCATGGAAAACACATGAACAGCAAGAGAACAACTGTAAACATTGTCTCATGCAATGTAGTCAAATTATGTTTATCCATCTTAGAATGAGGACTATTAGGATAATCAAAGTAAATTTGCAATTCATTTTTCTGACTGCATTTTAAGACAGTTGTGTTTAGTGGTCTGAGAATGTTCAATTCTTTAAAAATAAGGATGATGCCATCTAATCAATAACTTAAAGACTCAAAAAGTTAATACTAAATTCTTCATTTTACTTTGCTTCTTTGGATGTAAGCCTTTAAAAATTAATATTAAGGAAGGTACTAAAAACACTGCCAGTATAATTTCCAAGAGCTATGTTCAATTCTTTCTTTCATACTTGGGATAAATAGACTTAATTTTATGATGATTAAAAAAATCAAATTTAAAAAAGAATTGGGGATTTCTAGTGCCACAATGATAGAGTGGAGAAGAAATCCTCTGAAGCCCTCCCAAATTCCCCTCTAAACAACTAGAAAATGATCAGAATCAAACTAGGAGCAGGAAATCAGCTTATTAGCCTGGCAGAAAAAAATCTGTCTCACTAGTATGGGAAGAGAGGGTGATCCAAGAGCAGCAGCGGCAGTCAGTCTCACAGCAGAGTCTGCAGCCAGACTCCAAATCTGAAGCAATCCATCAGTGAAGCTACCAATCAGCACCCCTCTAAGCAAGTGAACGGTCTGTGCAGCACAGTAAGGACCCACCCTAAGGATCCCATCTCTAGCACAACCAATGATACTTTGATACCATTGCTGACCAGTAATGAAGCCTTGTCCCAGCCCAGAGCTGGCCAACAGAGAGAGAGACCCTGTTTTCATAGCAATCCAGGGACAGGACCCATCCATGGGGCAGACCAGCAGCAAGATCCCTACAGTGCAAGTCACCAAAAAGACTCTGCTATAATAATAACATAGCAGAAAGTTTCTGCCCCTGGAATAGGTCAGCCCCTAAACCTCAAACCCAGAGGAGCCCAACAGGGAGGCTTTACTCCCTCCTCCAGTGTAAGTTAGATGGGTAACCTACTCTCTAGAGAAAGTGAGAAGTTAAGCCTTGAAGCCCAGTGAAAGCAGCAGTAAGACCCTAAAACCCAGAATAAGAAGCTTAGGATAGTGGATAATCAGAGCCCAACTATAATATAAAAATACAAAGTAACAAAAAAGGCAGAAAAAGATTAGCAAAAAAAAATTACTATAGAAAGTCACTATAGGGAATATAATCAAGGCATAATAAACTTAGAAGAAGAAAAGTGTCATAATGACAACATGGGAAGCCACCAAAGGAAAGTATAATTTGGTCCCAGACCCAAAAAGAATTCCAGAAAGAATTTTCAAAAGCAAATTAGAGTAGAAGAAAAATTGGAGAAGGGGAAAATGAGAGTACTGTAAAAGAATAATGAGAAAATAGTCAATAGAATGGAAAAAAGATGTACAAAAATTTACTAAGGAAAATAACTTCTTAAAAATAGAGTTGATTAAATGAAAAGTAGAAATACAAAAGCTCACTGAATAAAGTAAAGCCAGTTGTGAAATGATCCAACTGTTCTATAGAGCAATTTGGAACTATGTCAAAAGAGTAATAGAACTATGTATACACTTAGATCCAGCAGTATCATTAGTAGGTCTATATCCCAAAAAGTCACAAAAAAGCACAAAAGACCTCACATGTATAAAAAAGTTTCTAGCAGCTTTTTGTTGTGGCAAAGAATTAGAAATTGAGGGGATGTCCACCAATTGGAGAATGTCTAAACAAGTTGTGGTAACTGCATATAATAAAATACTATTGTTCTATAAGAAATGATGAGCAGGTGGAAAAATTTATATGAATTGATACTAAGTAAAGTAAGTAGAATCATGAGAACACTGAACACAGCACATAATGTAATGATCAACTGTGATATAATTGACTCTTCTCAGCAATATAGTGATCAAAAGCAATTCTAAAAGACTTGTGACAGAAAATGTTATACACATATAAAGAACTATGAAGTCTGAATGCAGGTTGAGATTTACTATTTTCACTTTTTAAAAATTGTTTCTTGGTTTTTATTTCTTGTGATTTTTCCCTTTCATTTTGATTCTTCTTTTACAACATGACTAATATGGAAATTTGTTTACCATGATTGTACATGTATTACTTATATCTGATTGCTTGCTGTCTTGAGAAGGGGGAGACAAGGGATAGAGAGAAAACAATTTGGAACTCCAAAATTATCATAAATGAATGTTGAAAACTATCTTTATGATTTGGAAAAAAGACTACTTAGATAAAAAAAAGAAAATAATTCCTTTAAAATTAGAATTGAACAAGTGGAACTTATGACTATATGAGACATCAAGATACAATAAAAAAAAATTTAAAAGTAAAAGGAGAAGAAAATGTGAAACAAGTGACCTAGAAAATAGTTCCAGGAGAGATACTATAAGACTTATTAGACTATCTGAAAGCCATCATCAAAAATAAATAAATAAATAAAAATTTGGAAATTTTTCAAGAAATTATTAAAGACAACTGCCCTGATATATTAGAAACAGGGGGCAAAATAGAAATTGAAAGAATCCACCAATCACTTCCTGAAAGAGACCCAGAAATGAAAGTCCTAAGGAATATTAGAGTCAAATTCCAGACCCCACAGATCAAGGAGAAAGTACTGAAAACAGCCAAAAAGAAGCAATTCAAATATCATGAACTTGGGGCAGCTAGGTGGCGTAGTGGAGGTCCTGTAGTTAGGAGGACCTGAGTTCAAATCCAACCTCAGAAATTTAGCTGTGTGATCTTGGGTAAGTCACTTAACCCCATTGCCTTGTAAAAAGAAAAAAACAAACAAACAACCAAATATCATGACACTATAGTCAAGATTATATAGGATTTGCCAGTTTGTACATTAAAGAACTGAAGACTTTGGAATATGATAAACTGGAATCACCTACCCCAGAAAAGTGAATATAATCCTTCAAGGAGCAAAATGGAAATTTAATGAAATAGAGGACTTTCAAGCATTCCTAATTAAAAGAGCAGAGCTAAATGTTAAAAAATGGTTTCCAAATAAAAGCCTCAAGGGAAACATAAAAAGATAAAAATAAAAAAGAAGAAAGAAGATAAAAGAAATTTAGTAAGGTTGAACTTTTTTATATTTCTATATGGCAAGATAATATTTGCAACTATTTTTATTATTAATAACTTGGAGTATAAATATATAGAAGTATGAATATAAGATGACTTTGATGGGATGATACCCCTTGTCTTCTACAAAAGGGGTAAGGAAGAAAATTGCATTGGAGAAGGAGGGAGGATAAATAGAAGGGGGAAGAGGGACTGATAAAAGGAAAGGAGATTAGGGAAGGTAGTTACCAGAAGCAAAACACTTGTGAGGAGAGAAAGAGTGGAGTGTGTGTGTGTGTGTGTGTGTGTGTGTGTGTGTGTGTGTGTGTGTGTGTGTGTGTGTGAGAGAGAAAGAGAGAGAGAGAGAGAGAGAGAGAGAGAGAGAGAGAGAGAGAGAGAGAGAGGTAAAGGAAAAATAGCATAGAGAGAAAGAGAGAGGTAGTTATAACTATAATTGTTAATGGAATGAATTCATTTTTAAAACTAAAGTTGATAGCAGCATGGATTAAAAACCAGAATGCTACAATATGCTTTTTACAAGAAACACATGTGAAGCAGAAAGTAACACAGGGGGTAAAGGTATGTATGGGTTTGGAGCAAAATCTATTATGCTTCAGCAGAATCAAAGAAAGGGTAGCAATTGTGTTCTTAAACAAAGCAAAAGAAAAAATAGATCTAATTAAAAAGATAAGGAAGGAAGTTATATCATGTTGAAAGGCACCTTAGAGAATGAAATCATATCAATACTAAATACATATGCATCAAATTGTATAGCACATACGTTTTTGAAAGAGAAACTGAATGAGTTTCAGGAGGAAATAAGACAACAAAACTTTGCTAGTGGGGTAACTCAATTTTCCCCTCTCAGAAGTAGATAAATTTAAACAAAAATAAGTTTTAAAAATAGGTGAATAAAATTCTGGGAAAAGTTAAATATGATAGATCTCTGCAGAAAACTGAATGAGAATAAAAAAGGAACAACCCTTTTGCTTAGCAGTATAGCACTACACAAAAATTAGTTATGTATAAGGGCGTGAAAATCTCACAATCAAATGCAGAAAAGCAGAAATAGTAAATTTACCCTTTTAAGATCATAATTCAATAAAAAATTCATTCAATAATGGACAATGGAAAGAGATTAAATTTTATTTGAAATTAAATAATGTAATCCTAAAAAAAGGGTCAAAGAACAAATCATAGAGACAATTGATAACTTCATGAAAGAGAATGACAAGACAACATACCAGATTTATAGGATATAGCTAAAGTAGGACTTAGGGGAAAATTGCTTATATTAATAAAATAAGAAAAAATAGATAAATGAATTGGGTATGTAAATAAGAATAACCAGAAAAAAATTTAAAATCCCCCCAAATACTAAATCAAAAAGAAATTTAAGAAAATTCAAAGCAAGAAAATCATTTCACTAATAAATAAAACTAGAAGCTAGTTTTATGAAAAAAATTAAATAGATCATTAATAAATTTGGTTTAATAAAGGAAATCAGAAAACCAAATCACTAGTATCAAAAACGGCTGAAATCAGCAATCTAATGAACAGGAAATTAGGACAATTGTTAGGAGCTATTGTGCCCAATTATATGCTAACAAATTTGACAATCTAAATGAAATGGGTAAATATCTACAAAAAAATACAAATTATCCTGATAAACAGAAGAAGAAATAAAATACTTAAGTAACCAAATTTTTTAAAAATAAGTTGAATAAGATATCAATGAATTTACTAAGAAAAAAACTGCTCAGGACAAGATAGATTCACAAGCAAATTCTACCAAACATTTAAAGAACAATTAATTCTAATACTATATAAACTATTTGAAAAAATAGCCAAAGAAGACCTAGCAAATTCCATTTATAACACAAATATAGTGTTGATATCGATCCCAGAAATAATCAAAACAGAAAAAGAACATTATAGAGCAATTTCCCTAATGAATATTGAAGCAAAAATACTATCAAAGAGATTATAGCAATATATCATAAGGAATATACAATATGAGCAGATGGGATTTATACCAGGAATAGAGGGTTGGTTGAAAAGTTGGAAAATTCTCATCATAATTAACCATATCAATAATAAAATCAACAGAAATCCCATGATTATCTCAATAGGTGCAGAGAAAACCTTTGATGAAATAAAGCACCCATTTCTTTTCAAAAGGGGCAGCTAAGTAGCACAGTGGGTAGCGTATCAGCCTTAGAGTCAGGAGGACCTGTGGCCTCAGACCTTTGAATACTTCCTAGTTGTGTGATCTTGTGCATGTCACTTAACTCCATTGCCCACAAAAAAACCCCTATAGAGATTATAGGAATAAATGGAGTTAACTTTAATATGAAAAATAACATTTATCTAAAACCATCACTAAACATTTGTAATGGGAATAAACTAGAAGCCTTCCCAATACAATTAGGGATGAAGCACAAATGTCTATTATCACTTCCATTGCTTAATATCACACCAGAAAGTTAGCTAAAGCAATAAGAAAAAAAAGGAATTAAAGAAATTAGAATAGGCAATGAGGAAACAAAACTGTCTCTTTGCAGATGATATTATGTTATACTTAGAAAATCCTAGAGAATCAACTAAAAAACTTCTTTAAATTAACAATTTTAGTAAAATTGCAAGATACAAAATTAACTCACATGAACATCAGAATTTCTATATAATTTCTATATTTCTATATAACAAAGTCTAGCAGCAAAAGATAGAAAGAGAAATTCCATTAAAAATAATTGTAGATTAGGGGCAGCTAGGTGGCTCAGTGGATAGAGCACCAGCCCTGGAGTCAAGAGTACCTGAATTCAAATCTGACCTCAGACACTTAATAATTACCTGTGTGGCCTTGGGTAAGCCACTTAATCCCATTTGCCTTGCAAAAACCTAAAAAAATAATAATTATAGACTAAATAAAATATTTGAGAATCTACCTGCTGAGACAAATTCAGGAACTATATAAATACGACTCTAAAACACCTTTCACAGAAATAAAGTCAGATCTACCAGAAAAATATTAATTGCTCATGAATAGGCCATACCATTATAATAAAAATTACAATTCTACCTAAATCTATTTATTCAGTGCCATATCAGTCATCTAGCAAAAAAAATTCTAGAGCTAGAAAAATAATAAAATTCATCTGGGAGAACAGAAACTCAAAGATCTCATGGGAATCACTGAAAGTGAAAGAAGGTGGTCCAGCTGTTCCAGATCTCAAATTATATTATGAAGCAGTAACTGTCAAAACAATCTGGAATGGGGGCAGCTAGGTGGCACAATGAATAGAGTGCCAACCCTGGAGTCAGGAGGACCTGAGTTCAAATCCAGCCTCAGATAGTTGATAATTACATAACTGTGTGAACTTGGATAACTCACTTAACCCCATTGCCTTGCAAAAACCTAAAAAAAAAGAATCTGTAACTGGCTAGGAAATAAAGTAGTGGATCAGTGGAATAGATTAGGGACTTAGAAGTACATTATCATAAATGACCATAACCCAGGATGTGATAAACTCAGAGAACCAAAGATTAGAGAATCCAAAACCAGTATTTGTCAAAAATTACAGGGAAAACTGGAAAACAGTATGGCTAAAATTAGATATAGACCAACATCTCACACCATATATGAAGATAAGATTGAAATGGATATTTGATTTACACATAAAGTGTGATACCACAAGGAAATTTAAAAAAAGAATGGAATACTTTATCCATCAGATTTATGGAAAAGAGAAGAATTTGGGATTAAAGAAGATATAGAGAGCATTACAAAATATAAAATAGATCACTTTGATTATATAAAATGTAAAAGGTTTTGCACAAACAAAACCAATACAACCAAAATTATAAGGAAATCGAAAAATTGGAGAGGGGTGGATTTTATAGCAAGTATCTCTGATAAAGGTGTCATTTCGCAAAAATATACAGAATTGAGTCAATTTTCTAGAAATACAAGTCATTCCCCAATTGATAAATGATTAAAGTTTTCAATTTTCAGACAAGAAAAACAAAGCTATCTACATATAGTCACATGGAAAAAAGCTCTAAATCATTATTGACTAGAGAGATGCAAATTAAAACATTCTCACACCTCCAAAGAAAGAATGGATGGTGTTTGAATCCAGACTGAGGCATGCTATTTTTCATTTTCTTGAAATGTTTTACATTTAAAAAAAAAGAATTGGCCAACTTCATATGGTATCACTCATATGGTAGAACTTTTAAAAAAAAGTCACAGTTGGGAATCATGTTGGGTCCCTAGTATTCTACAGAATTGGTCGGTTTCATTGTTCCCCTTGATAGTTTAAATTTATATACACTTTTTAGGCATGCAAGAAACTGATAATTATTCAATGTTTTCCTGGAACTATATAGTAAGAGGGAGTTAGATTTCAAGAGGCAATCTGATGATTCTCTGTATGTAATCAAATCTAAGATTCACAGCTAATCAGAATTTAGGTGAACAGTAAACAAAGTCAAATAAAGAGAAATGTGATCATTGCATTTCTCTAAGTATTTAGACACATCTCTGGCTATAGACACATATTTCTGGTATCTCAGAGAAGCCCATTATGAGACTATGATTTTTACCAGCCATGACTGTGCATTTGTTCCTTTTCTTACTTATCTCCAAGACAGATATTAATATAGAATTACATCTATCTGATCTCTCAATATTAGTAAACTAGGGATACAAGTCTGTATTATAAGGTAAGTTATTTTCCTTGTAACCCTTTTTTGTCATTTTGTTTTTTGCAAGGCACTGTGTTAAGTGATGTGCCCAAGGTCACACAGTAAAGTAAATATTAAATGTCTGAGGAGAGATTTGAATTCAGGTTCTCCTGACTCCAGAGCTAGTGTTTTATTCACTGCACCATCTAGCTGACCTCTTGTAGCTCTTGAGAGGAAAAATAACCCTTATCTTATACAACCACCAGCTTAACTCCTTTCCGCAAATGCTAGTTACAGAAAAGACTATTGCGAAGAGTGAGAAGCAAATAAACACATTTATCCAAGAAACAGAAAGCAGAAAAGTTACATATATTGAAATATAGCAAAGATTATACAAGAGTAAATGAGTGCTTTTGTTGTAAGATGAGTCCTCAACTTAAATCCAGAGAGGGAGGGCATTTTGTTTATGAATATAGGCTGGAAATTGGAGATGATGAGCTGGCTTTCCCTACATATCTGCCTCCTGGAACATAGTAGGCAATTAATAAATGCTTGTTGATTGACTGTTTCCTCTCTTTTTCTATATTTTCTAAATAATTTCTCTAGAATCACATTTTTTTTCTTCTAAGAAGCTCTGTTCTAATTAAATTCCTTAGGTAAACACGTACATTACCTCATCATTCTCTCCACCAACTCAGAGTCACTTTTCTCTCTCTTTCTTACCCTATGAAGCACTCTTCACTCAACCAACAACCTTGCATATCTGGAAACTGGGTAATACTTATATTGAACTAAAAACTACCTCTAATCCTCTATTCACTGCTGCTAATTCTGACAATCAGGGACCAAATAAAAATTACGTCTAAACCTTATTCCAAATCACAACTTTTTAAATGCTTGAAGATGTCTACAATTCTTACCTTCATATTTAATATCCAGAAGCAATCTACACTTGACTGAATGCAGCAATGTAAGCAGTGTAAGCAGAAAATGCTTACATCCATATTCTATCCACCACCTTATATTAAGATACATAATGTGAATTTTTTTACTTCAGCATTGACATTTAGAATTAGGGCTATACACTGATTTTTGTACACATTCTGGGAGTTTTAAAATGAAGAGACTTGAGAATGTTCTCCTCCCTGGCAGCAAGACATACATACAGCACTAGACCTGGATTAAAGAAAACCTGAACTCAGATCCATCTCAAAAACTTGCCAGCCATTGGGACAGTTAGGTGGCTCAGTGGATAGAGCACTAGCCCTGGAGTCAGGAGGACCTGAGTTCAAAATGTGACCTCAGATACTTAATAATTACCTAGTTATGTAACCTTGAGCAAGTCACTCAGTCCCATTGCCTGGCAAAAAACCAAAAACTTACTAGCCATGTAACCTTGAGCAATTCACTTACTTTTTGTTTGCTTCAGGTTTCCTCAAGGGGGGATGATAGTAACACCACCTTTAGAGTTTCTGCGAAGATCAAATGATATATTTGTAAAGCACGTGTAGCATGTCTGACAGAGAACAGGCCTTAATAAATAGTTTTCTTTTTTCCTTCCTACATATACAATAATGCTTTTTTTAAATCATCCTGACCTCCCTATTGCTCAATGTCTTTAAATCTCATTTGCTACTTCACTCTGAGTAATGCAGGAAAGATCACACTCTGAAATTCACCATTACCCAAAGGTGTTCCAAGTCCATGATAAAAAAAAAAAATGTGATATACCTATATGATTTTAATCTTCTATTATTTCAACTCTCCCTGGGTCTCACTTGTTGTATGTGTATGGGAATGACTTCTTCTACCCAGTTAATGAAATAACAAAAGGATCAATTAATAGAAATAGGAGCTATTGTGCTCTTAAAGAAGGCCTTAAACCATCAACAAGCTATATCTGAGGTTGTCCCATGGAAATGAATGAAATTAGAAGACAGAGAGCTGTAGATTGATCAAGGATTAGGCACAACCCAGATGATCTTTAAAAAAATGAGAAGACATATTACCTAAGGAAGGAGTCAAGTTAAGAGATAACTCAGATTGAAATGACTTCTGGCAATCAATAAGAATATCAACCATGAAAGAATTCATTGAAACATATTGATTAGCGATTCAACCAATTTTAAGTGCTGAGGATATAAAGAAAGGCAAAACAATCCCTGCACAAAGGAACTCACATTCTGATGAGAGAGATAACATACTAATAGCTATGTAATACTTGGATATATATACAGGATTAGATTGGAGATAATCTTAGAGCAAAGATAAGTTATCCAGAAAGGATTCTTACAGAAGGTAGGATTTTGCTGGATACTTATTGGAAGCAAATAGAACCAGAAGATGAAGGTGAGAAAGGAGAGCATTCTAGGAATATAGGACAACCAGTTAAAAGGCAATGCAAATGGAGTCACTTAAATTGTAGAATATGTGGAGGGGAGTGAAATTGCAACAAGACCAGGAATAAAGGAAGGGTCCAGTTTATTAAGGTCTTTAAAAGTCCATGAGAAGATTTTCTATTTTATCCCTGAAGTAATAGTGAGCCACTGGAGTAAAATAAGTATGAGGCAAGTATGGAGGTGTGGGGTGAC
Source organism: Macrotis lagotis (assembly GCF_037893015.1). NCBI lineage: Eukaryota > Metazoa > Chordata > Mammalia > Peramelemorphia > Peramelidae > Macrotis > Macrotis lagotis. Next base: position 492,137,260 of record NC_133658.1, read on the forward strand.
ATGGTCAGACCTGTGCTTTAGAAAGATAACTGGAAGCTGAGTGAAGAATGCACTAGAATGGGGGAAAAATGAGTCAAGGAGACAAGTCAGAAAACTATTATAATAATACAAGGATAATATTATGGGAAGCTACATTAGGTGATGATAGTATTAGAAGTAAGGAGTCAATAATTGCTTAGCTGTGTGAGAACTTGGGCAAGTCACTTAACCCCATTGCCTTAAATAAATAAAAAAAATGTTTAAAAGAACTAAGGAATCATCAGAAATTTGTGTGAAGATAGGCTCAACATGATTTGTCAACAGGTTGGAAATGAAAGAAGGTAAGAATTTGAGGGGTACATCTAGGTTGTGAGTTTTTGAAAATGGAATATGATGGTACCCTCAATAGTAATAAGAAAATTGAAATAAGAATTAATATTAATGGAAAGATAATGAATTCAATTATGAATATGTTGTGTTTAAAATATCTATATAACACTAAGTTCAAAATGGGCAGATATAAGAATAAAAGTCAGAGGAGATTAAGGATCAATAAATACATCTAAGAATAATCTATAAGGATATAATTGTGGACCTAGAAGCTGATGAGATCCCCAATGAAAAAGGGAAAAACAAAAAGAGTCTTGGGAATACCCATTATTAATGGGCATAACTTGGATGAAAATCTAGAAAAGAAGACTGAAAAAAACAGTTATATAGATTGGAGTGAAGTCTGAAGAGAACTATATGTCCCAAAAATCTAGCATGAAAATGATCAAGTGTTATGTCATGAAACATGAATACTGAGAAAAGGCCATTAGATTTGATAATTAAGAAATCATTGGCAACTTTGAAGAGAGATTTTGGTTGAATGATGAGATTAAATCTAGATAGTAAAGAGTTAAGAGACTGATGAGGAAAGGAAATGGAGGTAACAATTGTAGGCAATCTTGAGGAGTTTATCGATTAAAAAAAAGAATATCTAAGATAATAACTAGTGGGTCCAGATGGATCAAGTGACAGGTTTCTGATGATGAAGGAAATATGCTTATATTTGTAAGCAGCAATTGCTTTGTCACAAACTGTTTGATTGGGAAATTCCTTGGACTCCATCTATTTACTATCCATTTACTACCTACACCTACTTTTTGGCAACCACTAGGTTAAGCCCTGCAGATACAAAGAAAGGCAAAAAATTATCCCTGTTCTTAAGAAGTTCAAAGTCCAATGGAAGAGAAAATATGCATATTGCATACTTCTTTATTTATAAAGTAAAGCTAAGTAAATAGTTATTACTATCTTCCCTAAGAATTAAGAAAAAAATTTTAATGTAATCTTTTGAATTTGGCACCCAAATATGAGGATAAATAAAAGTTTTAATTTCCCCCCCCCCTTATGAATAAGAATAAATACCTTAATGAAAAAGAAAACTTGTTAAATGGGTTAGGAAAAGATTCTTTTAAATGTTCCAAAACAGATTGATTTAGAAATCTCTACCTTGAGCACCATTGTCTTTAACAGTCATGTAGAACCCAAATTACCTTTGTTCTGTTGCTCTCTTTTAATAAATAATCATATATAAAAAAAATTATATCTTGTTATTTAATTCCTGCCATGCAACTTATTTTTTTCAAATAATGTAGTAGTAATGAAGAATATGTGTACTAGTAACGAAGAAGATTAATGTGTTAATGCTTGGTTAAGATATGAGATAATACCATTCACACGTAGGTTATTCATGTTTTGTTTTCCACTTTTTTTTGAATGTGCAACTAGGAAAAACCAAGCAATTATCTATAATTCCAAATTTTCCAGTTAAACCTCTATGAAATGTGTTACTATAACCCTGAGCATTCCATAAGTTCCTTATGGCCTGACTCTGACTTTGTGAGGTCCTGAATACTGTTTGCTTAATTTTCAAGAAGAGCATTTGCAAAGTCTATTCAGGGAGTTGTTTCTGAAAACAAAACTGTGGGGCTGCTAGGTGGTGTAGTGGATAAAGCACCGGCCCTGGAGTCAGGAGTACCTGGGTTCAAATCTGACCTCAGACACTTCATAATTACCTAGCGGTGTGCGGCCTTGGGCAAGCCACTTAACCCCATTTGCCTTGCAAAATCCTAAAAAAACAAAAACAAAAAACTGTGCTGTAGAAGATATATTTTTTGATATACTTAAAATATCCTGGGACCATTACAACTCATAAAGACTTTTTAATACTAACTTATGCAACTAAAAGGCATTACTTTCTGTGCTACTAATACATTTGTAAAAATAATATATAGTAAGAAGATTTAAATAGACTATTTTGAGTCAAAAATCTGATTTGAGTCTGAAACTAAGATTTTATATTATTGTTCAATACAAGCTTGATGTTCTTTTGCACCTTTTTTTCATAATATGGAAATAGATTTGATTAAAATGAATGACTTCCTATCAGTAAACTTTGGAATGGAACATAAACATCTTAAAATCACATGATTTCAAGCATGCATTTTCCAAAATAACTAATAATAAGTCATTTTTCCTAAATATAACCAGCACTTAACATTTTGTTTTTGTTTTTTTTGAAAGGCAAAGGGTTTAAGTGGCTTGCCCAAGGCCACACCGCTAGGTAATTATGAAGTGTCTGAGGCCGGATTTGAACCCAGGTATTCCTGACTCCAGGGCTGGTGCTCTACTGTACCACCTAGTCACCCCATCACTTAACATTTTTAAGTTTTACAGATACGTTCTTTTTAAAACATTTTTATTCAAAGCATATTTCTCCCCTCCCCCTACCCAGTGGACCATCCTTTATAACAAATAATTAAAAAGACAGAGAGAAATTTTTTTTATAAAAACTGAACATATCAACCAAATTTGATGCTATATAAATTGTTCTCAACCCAGACTCCTTCACCTCTACACAAAAGGAGAATAAGATGCATTTTCTTATCTCTTATATGGGGAAAAGCTTGGGTATTAGTATTATTATTACTAAATAGTGTTCAGCTTTAGATTTTGGCCTTTTCATTTACCATGTTGTATTCATTGTGATTATTTCCCTCCTCCTACTAATTTCAGTCAACATCAGTTTCTGTTTTTGTTTTTGTTTTTTTGCAAGGCAAATGGGGTTAAGTGGCTTGCCCAAGGCCACAGGGCTAGGTAATTAGTAAGTGTCTGAGACTGGATTTGAACCCAGGTACTCCTGACTCCAACGCCAGTGCTTTATCCACTATGCCACCTAGCCACCTAGTTTCTCTTTTTTTGATGCTTCTCTGAATTCTCCAAATTTATTGCTTCTTCAGTATTCCATTGGATTCATGTTTTTTTGTCCTTACCCAACTTGTTTTCAGTTTTTTGCCACTACAAAAAGTGCTTATATATATATATATATATATATATATATATATATATATATATATATATAATATATATATATTTTAGTGTATATGAAACCTTTCTTTCTTCTTTCTCTTTTTCTAGCTATATATATCTTATAGTGAACTCTCTTAGTCAAAGCATGTTGACATTTTTAGTGACTTTTAAAGCATAATTCCAAATTGCTTTATAGAATGATTGGATCACAACCAATACCTTTTCATAACAGAATCTTTCCAAAGAAGCCAAAGAAAATGTTTAATGGATTAATTTAATCAAAGTCATTTGCCTTTTCTGGTTTTAATTTTATAGGAATTATTTTATGATTCAGTTTCTTATCTAAATCAATAATCTATTTTTTTTACAAGCATAATCTGTTATCTGAATTTCTAGGAGGAAACCCGGTGGACTCAAATCAAATAATTAAATCTTAAAATCTTTCTTCTATTAAATAGATAAGAATATAAACCCTCTAACAATAAGAACTGATGCTAAACTCAGGGAATGCTGAAGCTGTCCTCTTTTTCTTCACTAAGAAGGCCATTCTCAGCTCTGAAACTCTCTCCAGAGAGTCAGAGTTTAACTATATCTTGAACTCTCTTGACTCCTTGCACTACTTCAAAACCCTAGGCAGAATTACTGAACTGATATGGTTCGTGTCTAGAGGTTTCCCAAAAATCAACTAGAAAACTACAAATTGTACATTTTAAAATAGGTATAGGACAGCTATTTATAATAGTCATATAAAAGACATTATTGAAACAAAAGACTAACTAGTGCACATTTGTTTAAGACTTAAATAAACACCAATAATAGTTTTTAACTGCTGTTAATATCCTCAAGGACTCTAAGATAAGGATCAGTGAATGTGTTATCATCTGTGCCACAGCCCTAATGTTTTACTGGTGCTTGCCCTGTTTATCATATTAACTTTAAATCAGGAGACAAACTGAACTACAAATGTTTGTCATCACCCAAATATCTAAGATCTGTGATTCTCTCCTTCTAAGGGTGCAGATGAAGAACTTCTTGGTTATTCTACATATTTTGTCCTTTTTTTTTTCAGTTGACCAGTTTATTTCAGGATACAGATTTTGAACTAAAAATATTTGTTATTATCAATAGAACTCAATAAATCTGTGCTTGGTATGGTGGAAAACGATTACTTAGGGAAAAACTCCTTATTTGATCAAAAAAACTGATGGAAAATTAATAAGAAGTCTGATAGAAATTATATCCTATTCTATATGCCATAATTCATCTTAACTGTATACACGATTTTAATATTAAGGATGACAGTATATAAAAAATGATAATGGAAATTACACATTTCTCACTGGTATGGTAAGAAATATATTCTTAACTAAACATGGTATAGAAGTAATTTCTAAAGACAAAATAAATTGTCTTGGATTTCCTGAAGTTGAAAAGCTTCTTCATAGACAAAATTATTGTACCCAGGATAGAAAATGACTGAACAGGGGAAAATCTTTGTATCAAATGCCTCCGATAAGTTTGATATCCAAGTTATTAGGATGAATCTTCCTGCCTCCAGGCTTGACACACTATCCACTGCCATGTATGCTTATACATACATATATATATATGTATATATATATGTATATATATAACTAAATTTGTAAAAGTCTATGAACAAACACTTCTCAAGAGAATTACAAAGAATGCTCCAAATCACTAATATTGAGACACAAAAATCAAAACAACTCTGAGGTTTTACCTAACATCCTACAAATTGGCAAAGATGACAAAAAATACTAACAATCAATGTTGGAGGATTTGTGTGATGATATGGACACTAATATATTGTGAAGCTAACTCTTTTGGAAGCATAACTCTTTTGGAAAAATGATTGGAATTACTGTTGTTTTAATATTTGTGGGTTTATTTAATATTCACAACTTCAATCATTCATGTGATTTTTACTATGAATCTCATTTTCACTTTTTCACTGGCAACTATATACATAGCTATGAGAAGTAGAAGGGAAAAAAAAGAAATGCAATGCAAATTTGTGAAGCAGGCATTTCATTAGTTTTGTTTGCTCTACCTTTGTAGAGTAAAGAGTTTCCTGCATATTTTATTATTTTCACTGCTTGTCTTTGAAGTTCAAATTTTGTGTTGCTATTATGCCTCAAAGTACAGTGCAAGTCCTTTGAAATATAAAATCATGCTAGTCTTGACATCTTCTGGAAATAACTGTTAAAGTCCCAGCAACTTCTCCCTAATTTTCAGAGGGCAGCCAAGGTAATTTACCAAAGTATAGAAAACAGTACAATGCCCTCAACACCATCATCTGACAGAATTGAAGGTAAGATTCAGGTTAAAAAATGTTTTAGGCTTAACAGCTTTATTTTCTGTACAGTGTTTATGATACTATAAATTTCATGTATTATAAAAAAGTGAGTATTGTCTGAAATAAAAGCTTTTTTAATTGAGATGTTAACCCTAAAGGTTACTAAATTCTAGGTAATTACTAGCATTATAAATATTTTGTATGATACCAATTTTATTTTCTTATGAGTTACTCCTTGTTATCAGAATGTTTTGTTATAATTATATGCAAAGTATTGTTTTACAGCAATCTCTAGTGAAAGATTAAAGTTTTGCATTGTCACAGAAATTTAACCCCCATTTCCCATAAATTCAATGTATATCAACATTCACTCTTTTGATTTCACCCACTTTGCCCCTGCAAAACCTGAGGATTGATTCTTTGCCAATAAAATGACTAAAATACCCATAGCCTTTGATTCAGAGACTCCATTACTAAACTTAATCCCCAAAGAAACCACTGATAATAAGCAAGTACTAAAATACATCAAAAAATAGCAATTTTTTAGGTAGCAAAGAATTTAAAATCAAGTAGATACCCAATGATTGGACAAGGGCTAAACAAATTGTTGAATATAAATGAAATGAAGTATTGCTATTAGATAAGAAAATATTTGCTTTAAATACTGAGAAACATGGAAAGATCTATGCAAATTGATAAAGAGTGAAGTAAGAAGAATTAAAACAATATACACGATGACTGCAATAATATAAGTAGAAAGAAAAAAACATTAAAAAATCAAAAGTGAGTGTAGCAAAATAATAAAACTCAAGTATGACTCAAATGAGGAGTTATAAGAAGACTCCCTCAACCTAACTCTTTGCAGAGATGGAAGGTCGATAGGTACTGTACATTACACATGTTTTCTGACTTTTTCCAACATACTGATTAGAGTTTTGATCATTTTTCTTTTTCTTTTGTCTTTAAAAATACTATATGTGATGACTCTCTGGGAGGGGAATTGGGAGAGATAATAGAGAAATCAATAATGTTGTTAAAAACAAAAGACATCAATAAAAACTTATTTTTAAAAGGGTTGAAATAGTTCTTAAATCTTAATTGATTCAGAGAACAAAACTTGTTAGCCTAAGGGGGAAAAAAAAGTTTGCCCATAAGGAGCCATAAGTGGCTTTACTTCAGTCTTCTTGACTAATAGAATGACACTGCTGACCAATGTAGTGACAGGGAAATTGTACCCAAATGAATCATTGCAAATTTTTAAAAGTATCTTTTCTATATTATGGCTAAGTAAATCTTTTTTTGTTAACAGTTAAATGGTACCTTGACTATCTGTTCCAAATCTGAACTTGAAACATGAGAATGGTCTAAAGCAGTCTTAACTTCTAACACACCGTGAATGCTTAATCAAACAGCTTGATATGCCATAATGTCAAGAAATTTGTTATCAGAGGTTTAAGGTCAGAAATTCATTTTTAACATTATTATATTTTATTTTATATAAAGTGTGTTTCAGTGCCATTTTTAAAATGAAAAAAATAATTTATGTGCCATGTCCCCCAAGTCTGAAATACATTTCATTGTTTACCTAATGTAAAAATGCCTGACATCTAAGTCACAAAACCCAGATTAGATTTGAAATATACTACAGAAGCTGCCTCATCTAAACTAGATCTTAAAAAATATCCTTTTGTGACATGCTGACAAGTGGGGTCATCCAGTCCTATTAGAATATGCTGATGTACAGATTCCAAAAATATTGGCTAGAAATTAATTCTCATGATTATGGGAAGGCTAGAGAAATTTAGGAATGGAATTATGTTGTTAAAACACTGAGATAATCTCTATAGTGTGGAACCTACCTGGAATGGATCTGAAGTCCTGTGGGGTTTTTTCCCTACATTTCTATGCAACTCTAAATTTTTAAACTTTTCTAGATGGTTTCTTTGTCATTTGGGCACAGACAAAACCTAGTAACCTTTGATATTTTTCTATTCATCTTTTTGTATTTACAAAAAGAAAATATAACAAACAATACAAAAAACTCCTACTTAATCTACTTAAAGAAAAATATGGCACAAAAGCAAATGAAAAATCCCTATGCCTGAGAGTATATGCAATATTTTTTATGCAGTCAATCAACAAATATATATCAAATGCCTACTCTGGGAATATAAAGAGAAAAATTATAACTTCAATTTATATTCTATATTAGAAATAATATATGCATAAATATGCACAAAAATATATTTGGGGGAAGGAAGGGCTCATCTAAGTGAATCAGGAAAGTTATCTTACAGAAGATAGCATTTGAACTCCCTTAATGTCTCCTTTTCTGCAGTCTCTGATAATAAGCTAGCTTCTCCTCTTCAGGGCCAGCCTTTCTACATGAACCATTGATCTTATTCCCTTCTATCTTCTCCGGTGGATTGCCCCTAATATTATTCCCTCACTCTCTTTAACTTTTAGTCTTTTCCTACCAACTGAATCTTTTCCTTCTGCCTAAAAATATGCTTAAAAAATAAATAAATAAAACCTCTGGATCTTACTATCACTAGCAGTCATCATTCTCAATGAAACTTCTCTCCTAAAGATATTACCTAACATCTATTAATTATCCATTCAAAAAGTCTTTTTTCTCAATCTACATTCTTCTACATTGTTTCAGGAGTCCTAAAAGAGCATAAGTAAAAAAAATCAACATCATACTGTAAGAAATAATACAGGAAAATTGCCCAGAACTTTTGACAGGAAAAAAGGTGCCAATTTAAAGAATAACTGATCTTCTCTGGGAGAGGGAAAAAAACTATGCTGCAAACTTCAAAATACATAGTGGTTAAATTTAAGGAAACAATTCCATTTTCAAATGGTAAATTCTACAAGTAACCTAGAAAAAGATTTTTACATCAAAGGAAATAAAATTTGAATAGTGCAAAACTCTTCTGTATCCACAAGAAACCATAGAAGGGGTGAAATAATGTATTCTGAAGAGCTAGGGAGCTCGAGTTGTATCTCAAATACACAGCAAATCTGAGTAAAAAGTATTTGAAACATTCCTACAAAGAAAATCAGACCTGAGTACATTATTTGCTTTGCAAAAATCCCAAGACCATAAAGATATAATAATGAAATGAATTACCTCAGCAAACAAAGAGGAAAAAAACAGAACATTCTCTATGAGGTTGATAAAAACAACATAAAATTTAAAAAAAAATGGACCCATTAAGAGCTTTCTTTTTAAAAGAACATAGAGAGAAAAAGGGAGAAATTAGAAATCAAACAGAAGGTATCACAGAGAAACAAGTCTGAAGTAAAAAAGGGAAAGGCACATAAAAGGGAAGAGAGGGCATAAAAGATAGAGGGTAACGTCTTAATGCACTCTAAGTCAATTGCTAACAATGAAGGGAAAATAACTACTGTAATTTGTCAGGAATAAAAGGACTTACAGAATAATTGGTGAGGATTCAAAAGGAGGAATTTTTCATGAGGGAGAAAGATATTTTATAAAGGGAAATGAGAGACTTTACAGAGAATATAACCTGCATGGACATAATGTTTAAAGACACTACTCCGGGGTGGCTAGGTGGTGCAGTGGACGGAGCACCAGCCCTAGAGTCAGGAGTACCTAAGTTCAAATCTGACCTCAGACACTTAATAATTACCTAGCTGTGTGACCTTGGGCAAGCCACTTAACCCCAATTGCCTTGCAAAAACTAAACTAAACTAAACTAAAATAGACACTACTCCCCTACTACCACCACTACCATTGCACCTCCAAAAAAAGAATCCTCTCACAGAAGAAAGGGAACAAGAGCTCCTAGGAACAAATGTTGCCCAGAAGAGTGAGAAAGTATGGAAACATCAAAGACATTGCATGAGTAATGGGGGAATATTGTCATAATAATGCAAGATATATTAGTAATAAGTTTCATAACCAATGACAGAACATTGATGACAAGAAAGATTTTGTCTCCTTAACTAAGAAAAAAAGTTGGGAAAATTAGAAAAGTAAATAAAAACATGAAGGAGAAATAACAGTTAAACTCAAAAACTGGGGAAAGGAGGATGAGAAGTGGAACTGGGGGCAGTTAGGTGGCCCAGTGGATATAGCACTGACCCTGGAGTCAGGAGACCTGACTACAAACTATGTGATCTTGGGCAAGTCACTTACCCCCATTGTCCCACAAAAAGAAAAAAGAAAAACACATGTAAGAAAAGATTAATCTAAAAAAACTGAAATACTTTTCTATAAGAGGGGCAAAAAATTCCAAACATATGGAAAAAATATAAAGCTAATTCAAACATTTAAATGTGAATAAACTAAACAATTCATGAAAATGAAAAAGAGTGACAGATTGTAGAAGAAAATGCAACTCTATCATCTATTGCACATAAAAGACACATCTAAAATCAAAGATATATATAGAATGAAAACTAGTGGCTAGGAAAAAATATTTATTACACATCAAGTGTATCCAAAAAAAGCAAAAGTTGCAGACAAGAGATTAGAAAAATAAAAAAATTTATGGCATAAAAAGAGATAAACCAGAAAACATTATTTTGAAAGAAGGTATATTATTAAACATATATGTTCAAATACCTTAGTATCTTCCTTCATAAAAGAAAACTAAACTAAATGACAATAAGATATAGTGATAGAATAGTGGCAGGAGACTTTAACATCATAAAGTTTTGAATAAATATAACAAAGCAAAAGGAAACTATAAAATTGGACATATTACTGAAGAAACTGGAGATTTTTGTGGCCTTTGCTAATATGACTGCACAAAAATATACATATTTCTCAACAATTTTGCCAAAAGATAATCAAATAATCAAATATTGAGGCAATGAGAAATTTCAAAAATGTAAAAAGGAGGGAAAGAGTAAACATAATATTTATAGACTAACAAAATAAAAATAGTCATCAAATGAGGGAGAATAAAGAAAAGACAAGATCCAAGAGGGATCTTTAATGACATCCTAAATGATGTCCAAAAAAGAATCATAGAAATAATATTCAAATGAAAGGAAATAACAATGCTGAAAAAAATCAACATTTCTAGGATGCAACAAAAACTGTATTTATGATTTATCTATAATCATATACTAACAAAATAAAAAAGATAGCATTATTGAACAGGCCATGCTTTTTTATTTTTTTTTAAATTTTTTGCAAGACAATGGAGTTAAGTGATTTGCCAAGATCACACAGCTAGGTCCTCCTGACTCCACGGCCTATGCTCTATCCCCTGCACCACTAGCTGCCCCAGGATATGCTTTTAAAATTTTTATTGATAATGTTGTTTCTTACATAAGCATGGATTCTTCTCCTAATCCTTTCCAGAGAGTCATCCTATATATTCAATAGTATTTTTAGAGCTAAAAAAAAGTCAGAATAGCTGACTGATACACTGAAAAATCTAAGAAATACATAATTTATATTATATCTAAGGACTTTGCACCTCTATGAAGATGGAGATTCTCAAATCTCTTCATTCAAGTATCTTCTGACCATTATAATTTTGTTAATTTTTTTTTTGGTGTGTGGCTGTTCTTTTGATTTTTTTGGTGCATTGTTCTTTTCATTTACATTGTTATAGTTATGTTACTGTGTATGTTGCCTCAGTTTTTTGCATCAGTTCAGATAAAACTTTCCATACTTTTCTGAATTCATTGCACACATTTCTTACGGCACAGTGATATTTCATTATTTTCATATATCATGATATACTTCACCATTTCCCAACTGATGGGCATTACAATTCTTTATTATCACAAGACTACCATAAATATTTTTAAGTACATGGAGACTTTTGTTTCTTATTGATATTTTGTCTTGGGGTATAAGTACAGTGATGGAGTTTCTGGTTCAAAGGATATGAACATTTTAAGCACTCTATTTGAATAATTACAAATTGCTTTCCAAAATGATTGTGCCATTTCACAGCTTCACCAACCATGTGTGTGGTGTACCAACATTTGCATTTGCTTTATTAGTAGTAATTTGGAGAATTTTTCGCTGTAGTTGTGAATACCTTGTAGTTCTTCTTTTGACAATTGTGTATTGATATACTTTGTCTACTTATCTATTGTGGAATGGTATTAGTCATATATTCATACATCTGAAGTATAGTCAATTTTATGTTGTGTATGTCTGTTTTTTTAATGTGTTTCTGGTAAGCAACAGATGGTAGGGTTTTGTTTTCTTATCTAGTCTGTCACTCTTGTTTAATTGGATTGCTTAATCTATTCACATTTAAAATTATGAGTTAGGTTTATATTTTCTTCCATCTGTCTCTAATTTTTTTTCCAAGTTGAATTTTTTTCTCCAAGTTGAATTTTTTCTTCTTCATCTGTAAACAGAGTGTTATATTCCTTCAGTTACTATAGTCTTTATTTTAAGGTGATCCTGTTCCCATTGGCTTTCTTCCCTTCAAACCTGATTCATTCCTCTTTCTTTTTAGCCCTTTCCCTTTAGGATTTTATTTCTGAGTTCCCTTTTCTCTCCTTCACATATTTGGTTACGTATTTGTTCCTCTTAGTAGATTTCCTCTTTCTCTGCTCCTCTTCAACTACTCCTGTTTATTAGGTTTTTCATTTCCTATTTTTGGGCATCTAAAAAGTATTACTCTTGCACTTCTTTATCCATTTTCCCTTTCTGTTTCTCTGATTCAACCCCTCTAATTTTCTCTGTATTTTTCATGCAGTCAAAACTTCCAAGGTATCCACTATAGGCTTAGACTCCAGGAACTTTTGTAACTAACTTTTTTAGTGAACATTTTTATTTAAAGTTTTGAGTTCCAAATTCTAACTCTCCCTTCCACCTATCCCCTTTTTTTGAGATGATAAGCAATCAGATATACTTTATACATATTGAATTATGGAAAACATTTCCATAATAGTTATTTTACATAAGAAGAATTGAACCAAAAAAATGAAAGAAAGTGAAAAATAGCATGAAGAATATAAATAAAATCATAAGTACAGTTTTTGTTGCATCCTAGAAATGTTGATTTTTTCAGCATTATTATTTCCTTTCATTTGAATATTATTTCTATGATTCTTTTTTGGATATCATTTAGGATGTCATTAAAGATACCTCTTGGATCTTGTCTTTTGTTTATGCTCCCTCATTTGATGACTACTTTTATTTTGTTAGTCTATAAATATCATGTTTACTCTTTCCCTCCTTTTTACATTTTTTTGAAATTTCTCATTGAATTCTCATTGAATCTCATTTGATTATTGTTTTGGCAAAATTTTCATGTGATGTTGAGAAATAAGTATATTTTTGTACAGTCAGATTAGCAAAGGCCTCAAAAATCTCCAGTTTCTTCACCCCATAGTCTGTATTTAAATAATATCAATTCTTTTTCTGGAGGTGGATAGCATATTTTATCACCAGTCCTTTGGGATTGACTTAGATCACTGTATTACTGAAAATAGCTAAGGCACTCACAGTTTTTTCACTAATAAATATTGCTGTTACCATGTACATGTTCTCCTAGTTTTGTTCATTTCACTATGCATCAGTTCAGGTAAGTCTTGCCAGTTTTTTCTGAAATCATGCTGCTCCTCATTTCTTATAGCACAATAATATTTCATTACAATCATATGTCACAACTTGCTTAACTATTTCTCAATTGATGGGCATCCCTTTGATTTTCTTTTCTTAGCCACCACAAAAAGAGTTATGAATATTTTTGTATAAAAATATCATTTTCCCTTTTTTGAATGTCTTTAGACTAAAGACCTAGCAGTACTATTGCTAGATCAGAGGATATGAATTGCTCTCCAGAATGGTTGCATCAATTCACAGTTTCACCAACAATGCATTTGTGTCCAACATTCCTTCCAACATCCAACATTTTCCTTTATACTGATTCATTTTGATGTCCAGAAAAACACAACTAAAAATATTTTCTCTGCTTATCAAAGTTAAAATAAGTTAGTCAATTTCTCTATAAGTCCCCAACCAGAAATCTTTCTAACAGTATTAACTTGTATTTCATATATATATATATATATATATATATATATGAATGCCCAAATTTCCTTCTTTCTTAATTTTCACTCAATCACCCTCTGCCCCTAAGCCTATCAATCCATCATCTAAGACTTGTTTTGCTTGATTTGTTATATTTTTCCACAAAAAAAAGACTGTTTTAAGGGTTCAAACCAGCCTTGTCTGGATAATGGGATTGCCTTTGTAACAGGTTTGGAAGTAGATTTGGGTAGGCTTGAGAAACCATATGGTAATGCTGGCATTAGAAGGATTCAAGGGAGGACTTTCCTGGAAGAGAAGGAGTATTTTAGAATTCTGCAGGTCATTGAAATTGTATTTAAAGAAAACTCGTGAGTAAGCATTTAGTAGTGGATAGATATATGCCTTCATAACTAAGAAGATCTGGTTACTCTTCCACCTCTGACACATAGTGGCTTTGTGACTCTGGACAAGTCACTCAAACTCTCACCAATTCAAATAAAAATGGGTCCCACTGCATATTGATTTAGAAACCCACAAATTAATATAATCAGTGTTTTATTGTATTTTATTTATTCTGTTAAACATTTCCTAATTATGTTTTAATTTGGTCCTCTGATCATGGGAGTTTTATTAACTTTGGGAATCTGGGCCTAGAATTTGACACTTCTGCTTGAGGCAACTCATTGAAAGTATAAGTTGCAGAAAAGATTTTCACCTGCATTGGTTAAAAGAATTTCCTATACTGGGACTTCTCTATACCAATGAAATTACTATTCTAATCCCTATCACGTTTCCTCAAGGAAATAAATATATTTTTCATAAAATATTTTTGCCATCCTTGGTGGAAGATGAATAAAATATTCTTACTTTTGATTATGTTATTTCATGGGCAGTTAGGTGGCAGAGGGGATAGAGCTCACCTTCCTAAGATCAAATCTGATCTCTAGCATTAAATGTGTAACCCTAGACAAGCCAATTAACCCTTTTTGCTTCAGTTTCCTTATCTATAAAATAAGCAGGAGAGAGAAATGACAAACCACTCCTATATCTTTGCTGAGAAAACTCCAGTGGAGTCACAAAGAGTCAGACAGGACTGACAATGACTGAACAACAACAAATATATCATTTTATACCACTGCTGCTGCGAATGATGATGTCGCTGCCTCGACTACTGATGATGATGATGATGATAATGATGATGGTGCTTTTGTGTTTCATTCTACATTTTCAAAGAGGACCAGTGACATTACAGGGTGATTAATTGACTTATACTTGAATTGGATTTAAATGAGGGGGAGTTGCACAAAATAATCAGTCTCACTCTCTTTTCCAGAGCATGAAAGCACAGTGACATGACAAGTCAGGAAAATTGATCAAGGCCTACTGTTTAGATGTCTGATCAAGCTCTAAACACTCCACAATGCCTTCTTCAGCTGCCTTCATGGCCATTCAAACAATTTTTTTTCTTTCCATCTATCCATTCTACTGGAAGAAGTCTGCACATGCTTGGGATAGACATCTTCCTAACTCACCAATTGTTTTAAGTCCTATCAATAACCCTCAACCTGGGTTACATCTACTGGTTATATCTACTGAGGTTATACCAGGGTGTGATCACTGTGCATGCTCCATCTTCTTAGTGAGAGTCAAGGTGCAGGTAGACACCAAAGGTGGATAAGCAGCCCAGAAAAGGGCTCAGCAAGGTGCTAGCCTTCCCTAAACACTTCATACATCCCATATTGTTGTTCAAAAAAAATTGTTAATGATGATAACAAGCACATATATAGCACTTTAAAATTTACAAACTGTATATATGCTATCTCATTAGAGTCTGACAACATCCTTATGAAGTAGGTATTGTTATTATTATAATTTTACAGATGAAGTCACCAAGATTGAAAGAAGTTAAGTAACTGGCCCAGCTAGCAAGAATTGGAAACAAGTTTTAAATTCAGGTCTTCCTGACTCAAAGTATAACACCTTACTTTTTTTTTAATTTAATATTTATTTATTCTCATTTTTTACAAATAATGTTTTTATACATTAATAAAATATTCTTGTTTAAGAGTAAACAAAGTACCCCCTCCCCCCAAAAAATAGACTCACTTCAGTGATAAAGTAAAGGGGAGAGAAAAAAATTAAAATTAAAATTAAAAAAAATAATAGCAATAATTGTAGGTATGGCTAGGTGGCGCAGTGGATGGAGCACCAGCCCTGGAGCCAGGAGCACCCGAGCCCATATCCAGCCCCGTACACCCAACAATCACCCAGCTGTGTGACATGCAAGCCACCCCAACCCCACTGCCCTGCAAAAACAAAAAAAAAAGAAGAAAAAAGACCCAAAATAAAATAAAATAGTAATAATAGTAGGGGAGGCTGGGTAGCAGACAGAGCACTGGCCCTTAAGCCAGGAGCACCCGGGTCCAAATCCAGCCTCAGACACCCCATGATCACCCTGCTATGCGGTCCCAGGCAGGTCACCCAGCCCCATTTGCCCTGTAACCCCCCCAAAATAATAATAAAAAATGTGCTTCAGTCTGTGTTTCAACACCACCAACTCTGTCGCAGGTGGATCACATTCTTTATAAGTCCATCACAAAAGTTGCTTCCATATTTTTCCACGGTTACCATTGCTGATCGCAACTCCCTCCTTTCATATTTCTCCACTACCATGTACTATATTTTCTCTCTCCTTTCACTCTGTCTCTGTTGTAGGGTAGTTGAGTGGCTCAGCAGACAGATCCCTGATACTGGGGCCAAGAGACCCCGAGCCCCCATACCACCCCTTAGGCCCAGCATCCACCTGGCCCTATAGTCCCAGACAGGCCATCCAATCCCAGCCCCTTGCAAGAAGTAAAAAAGAAAATGTGTTATATCTGACCACTCTCCCCCCATGATCCATCCTCTCCTCCATTACTCACTTCCCCACCCCTTCCCCCTGTCCCCCCCTTCTTACTCCAGATGTCTATACCCCATTGAGTATATACACTGTTTCCTCTCCTAGCCACCTCTGATGAGAGCGAAGATTCCCTCATTTCCCCCTTGCCTTCCCCCCTTCCATATCATTGCAATAGCTCATTGTAATAAAGAAAAATCTTATTATAGGAAATACCTTGGCCTATTCCCCCTCTCCTTTTTCTTTCTCCCATTACATTTCCCTTTTTTCCATTGACTCCATTTTTACACCATATTTTATTTTCAAATTCAGCTTTCTCCTGTGCTTCATCTATAAAAGCTCCTTATACCTGATCTATTAACTGAAAAGGTTCATATGAGTATTATCAGTGTCATTTTTCTATACAGGAATATATGCAGTTCATCATCATTAAGTCCCTCATAGTTTCCCCTTCTCCTCCACTCTCTATGCTTCACCTGAGTCCTGTATTTGAAGATCAAACCTTCTGTTCAGCTCTGGCCATTCCAACAGGAACATGTGAAATTCCCCTGGTTCATTGAAAGTCCATCTTTTTCCCTGGAAGAGGACATTCAGCCTTGCTGGATAGTTGATTCTTGGTTGCATTCTAAGCTTTTTTGCCCTCTGGAATATTATATTCCAAGCCCTATGAGCTTTTAATGTAGTTGCTGCTAAGTCCTGTGAGATCCTGATTGCAACTCCATGGTATTTGAATTGTGTCCTTCTGGCTGCTTGTAATATTTTCTCTTTGACTTGGGGGTTCTGGAACTTGGCTATAATATTCCTGGGGGGGGGTATTTTTTTTATCTCTTTCTTGGGGAGATTGGTGGATTCTCTCCATTTCTATTTTGCCCTCTGCTTCTAGGATATCAGGGCAATTTTCCTGTAGTAATTCTTTGAAAATGATGTCAAGGATCTTTTCCTGATCATAACTTTCAGGTATTCCAATACTTTTTTCCTAAATCTGTTTTCCATATCAGTTGTTTTTTCAATGAGATGTTTCACATTTTCTTCTAATTTTTCATTCTTTTGGTTTTGAAGTATTGAGAGTCCTGATTTCTCATAAATTCATCAATCTCCCTGAGTTCTATTCTTTGTCTGAAGGATTTGTTTTCCTCAGAGAGCTTTCTTATCTCTTTTTCCATCTAGCCAATTCTGCTTTTTAAAGCATTCTTCTCAATGACTTTTTGAACTGTTTTATCCATTTGACCTAAGCTGGTTTTTAGCATGCTATTTTCTTCAGCATTTTTTTGGATTTCCTTGACTAAGCTGCTGACTTCATTTTCATGTTTTTCCTGCATCTCTCTCTCATTTCTTTTCCCAATTTTTCTTCTATCTCCCTCATTTGATTTTCAAAGTCTTTTTTGAGCTCTGTCATAGCCTGAGCCCAATTTCTGTTTTTCTTGGAGTCTTTAGATGCAGGAGCTTGTGCTTCCTCATCTTCAGACTGAGTGTTTTGATCCTTCTTGGGCTTACAGGCAAAATATTTCTCAATGGTGTTCCTCTTTTTTTTTCTGCTTGCTCATTTTCCCAGCCTGAGTCTGGTTTTGGGGTGCTTCCTGAGCTTTTGGGACACCCACTAGGGTCTCAGTGTGTGAAGCTCGGTCCTCCCTCCTGGTCTGTAAATGACCATAAGTGCCCCACTCTGCCACAGGGCTGAGGTGGGGGTGGGGGGAGGCCCTGCTGTTCTATTGGGGGCCTAGACTGCGATCGGGATCTGAATGTGGTCAGAACACCAGAGTCCTGTTCCAGGGACAGAGGACAGAACTGGGCACTCTCTCTCTCTCTTTCTGCTCCCTCCCTAGGCTCCAACACCTTACTTTCAACTATATCATTCAACTGAAACTGTTTTTTTCCCCAGTGTTACCTATGATCTCATAATTGACAAATCTAATGACCTTTCCTTAATCCTTATCCTTTTTGTTCTCATTATATAGCCTTTGACACTGATGATCATTATCTTTCTTTGATACTCTTTTCCTGCTAGGTTTTCATGATCCTTCCCTCTCCTGTTTTTCCCCCCTCAGTTTTCCTTCCCCATCTCCTTTAATGCCTCTTCATCTAAATCATACCTACTATCTTTAGGTGCCCCCCCCACAGCATTGTATTGTGTCTTGTCTTTTGTTCTCCATTCCTCTTATTTTTCTAAGTGGATTCAATCATCATCTCTATATCTCCTCTGATTTCCATTCTTATATATTAAACATATTGAAATAGAGCACAGACATTTTAAACTCAGAATGCCCAGAACTCATTATCTTCCCTTGCAAACTCTCCCCTCTTCCAAATTTTCCAGTTATGCCAAAGGTACCACCATCCTCCCTGTCTACCAAACTCACAATCTAGCAGTCCACAAGCTAACAATCTCAACTCTTTGTCCTCTACCCCCTATGTCAAAACTCTGGTTAAATCCTGTTGACTTTGCCTTTGTAATAACTCTTGCATATTTGCCTTCTTCTATATTTTGATACTACCAACACCTTAGTGCAGGGCCTCATTACCTTATGTCTAGATTATTTCAATTGCCTTCTGCTTCATCTTCTTGATTTAAGTCGTTCCCCACTCCAGTTTGTCCTTTACTCAATTACCAAAATAATCTTCTTAAAGCACCTCCAGGATCAAATATGAAATCCGCTATAGATGTTTATAATCTAACCCCTTTCTACATTTACAATCTTCTTACTTTCTATTCCTCTTCACATACTCTTCAATTCAGTTATATGGTTCTCCTTGTAGTTCCTTAACAAAAGACTTTAGTTCTTTTTCCTTGAATTTTTACTGGCTATCTCCCAAACCTGGAATATTTTCTTTTCTTACCTCTCCTTCAAGGTTTTCCTGGCTTTTCTAAAATCTCAACTAAAATCCCACCTTCTGCAAGAAGTCTTTCCTCATCCCCCTTAATAGGCAAGACAAACATACATTCCTTGAATGCCTCCTACCCTCCAGGCACCTTACAAATATTATCTCATGTGATTCTCACAACAGCTCTGAGAGATTGGTATTATTATTATCCACATTTTAAAGATGATGAAACTTCAACAAAAAAGAGATTGAGGGCCTTGATCAGGGTCATACAACTAGGAAATATCTGAAGTCATATTTGAACTCTGAAATTCCTGACTCCAGGTCACCTAGCCACTGGCAAAATGCCTTCCCACTGAGCTGAAAGCCAGGTTATCCTGCATATATTGTTTTTAAATTGTTGTTTGCATGTTGTCTTCCCTATTAGAATATAAGTTCTTTAAGATTAAGAATTCTTTTTATCAATGCTCTATTCCTGCCACATGGTAAAATTTTAGTAAATTGGCTGGTTTTTTCAATCACTAATCCTCTGTTCTTCAATTCACTATCTAAACAGTTTAGCAATTCTGTTGATCAACACCTTTATCACATTTGCTATCTTAAGAAACAAAATAAACTTTTTAATGAAGGCAAAGGCTTTCCTATACCCAAAAGAATACAAAATGGTTTACAACAGTTGTGTGAAACTCAAACAGAAACTGATCCTTGTAGGCTGGATTTTAGCTTAGAAAACCACAAATTAACATTATCTATTGGTTTTTTATTTTTATTTATTCTGTTGAACATTTTCCAGTTTCAGTTTAATTTGATTTGGGCAGCTCTCTGGAGTATTAGGAGCTACATGAAGCCTACATGCAGCAGGTTGGACACTTAATCCTCCCAGGAGAGACAACAAAACAGAGCAATGAAGGACATCAATTTTTACTTCTCCCCAAGTTCATTCTTCAAGACAGGTTCTGCCCAAACATAATATGAGCATACAAAATATATATCATTCTAGTTCCAGACAGCCCACAGCTGCTTAATCTGCAATATACATGAAATCTGAATTGTAATTGCTCAACCTCTACCCCAGCAGTTCCCTCTGTCTTTGATCTTCTTTCTTCAATAATTCACTTCAGTCTTAAGGTAAGGGTAAAACCATATTGGTGGTAGAAAACATCTGCCCAAACTCAGAAGCATTCATTTTCATCATTCTGACCTTTGTAGCAATGAGTACATGAGACCTGACCAAAATAGCATTACTTATGTCCAACAAAGAAAACTGCTTCTGGGCTCAAGGGTCTGGGAAGGTCCCATCTATTCTTGAACCACAATATGGTTCAGATCTGTCAGTCCAGGACAACATGGTCTCTACTGAGAAGATTTAAAGCTTCTTTTTCCTCATTAGTTTCCCCACAAAAGTGGCCCAGGGAAAAATTCCTTGAGGTTTAGATTTTGACTCTTAACTGGTTTCTCCAAGGGTAAGACTAAGATGTTATTAACTGTAAGATATGGATCAAAAATGAAACAAGTATTTATTTCTTTTTTATAGCAAAGAAATCCTTTCACACATCTCTAACCAATTCATTATCCCACCCACAACAGTATTTCTTCCAAAATTTTTCATCCCTTCTCAAATCTCTCATAGATCACTACCGCTTCCCACTCAGCTGAGACCCTTATTTCTTTGAAAAATATAGGAGGCTGTTTTCTACAACTTCCCACTTTCCTTTTTTTCCCAAACCTCACATCACTTAAATGTCTACTCTTTCTATAGGTTCCTTTACCTCTGTCTCATATGAAGAGTTAAGCAATCTTACCAAAGCAAACCCTTCCACATATAAAAGTGACACTATTTCATATCATCTTCTCCAGCAGATTATCTACTTTATCATCTCCAATCTCTCACTAATTTTCACTTTATCTTGGTCCACTGACTTACAAAAAAAGTCAAAAATATTTTCTCCCATCCACAAAAGATTTTTGTTTGATTATTTATCCCCACTATCATTCTCATCTTTCAATTGCAACTACTCTCTCCAAAGTAAATGAATGTTTTCTTAAGAGTTTTTACTGATTCTTTTGTTTCTCATATCACCATAATTATCCCAAATATTCTTTCCATTATCCCACACAAAGATCCATCCCACATAGCAAACAGCATTTTTAGAGAGGGAAAAAAAAAATCTAGTATAACCGAAACATTAAAAAAGTCCAGAAGTATATGCAATTTCTAACACCTCCACGAAGGAGCCAGTTGGGCATCTTCTCTCATATCTCATTTGAGTCTTGCTTGATCTCTATAATTTTGTTACACTGACTTTTGATTCTTTTTGATGTTTAATTGTTTCCATTTACATTGTTGTAACTATTGTGTATATTAATTTGGTTTTGACTCTTCTTGCTTACTCTGTATCAATTCACATAGATCTTTCCACACTTCTCTGTTCAATGAGAGCTGTTTCTCACATATAGCCTAGGGATGTTTTTGGCTTGCTAGCAGGCAGAATAATCATCTTTAGCCCCTCCTCCCCTTCTTCAAGGAAAACTTTAATTCCTGCTTATGGGATGTAATGGGGTATTCAGGGAGGTCTAGCACCTCTTGTGTGAAGGCTTACCAAGAACTTTTTAGGGTTGCTCACCCACTTTGGGTGTCTACCTGTTCTAACTCTCACCAGTGACTCCAAGAAACTAGAGCATGTACAGGAGTCACATCCTTGAAAGCCATCTTGGTAGATCGCTAAACCAAGTTTCCCAGGTGGGAAGATGAGAACAATTTGTTTAAATGACCACGAAAGCAACTGAAGCAGTTGCTGTGGAGCACTTACACAGCTTGATAAGATATGAAGATACCAAGACCATCCACTGCATCCTGGATCTTCAATAGTTATCTTGATTTTTGTCCTGCCACTGGATTTCAGTGATTCAGAAATAGAGAGACTGATGACTTTGTGCGAATTTACTTCACTTAAATCCAATTCAGGAACAAGTCAAGACTTCACCCAGTGATGTCATTGGTCCTCTTCAAAAACAAGGGATGAGCAACAATTCTTGCCAAGACAGGAAGTAAAAAATTGTGGCTATTCTGCTCTCCTCAGAGAGAAGAGGCACTGGACAAGATTTAAATCTATCCACTTCCTTAAAAATAGACTAGAAGATAAGATTTGGGGGGTTCAAACTAAACTGATCTTTAGTTTTTCCCGGGGCAGGGAGGTAGGAACCCAAGTTTTAGATCCAAGGTTTTCAAGACTCCTTTCCCAATAAACATCAGTTGCCTAATGAACACATATTGGAAACAGACAAGAAATTTATTTATTCAAGTCAATAGCAAAACAAAATCAGAGAATGTATACACAGGAAAATATTTTTTAGTTGTATTCAGTTCTTTGCAACCTATTAAATATTTTTTTAGGTTTTTGCAAGCCAAAGGCCACACAGCTAGGTAATTATTAAGTGTCTGAGACCGAATTTGAACCCAGGTACTCCTGACTCCAGGGCCAGTGCTCTATCCCCTGTGCCATCTAGCCACCCCTAGATATTTTCCTGACAAAAATACTGGAGTACTTTGCTATTTCCTTCTCCATCTTATTAAGTAGATGAGGAAATTGAGGCAAACAGGGTTAAGTGACTTGCCCAGCTACTAAGTATCTGAGACTAGATTTGAACTCAGATCTTCCTGACTCCAGGCACTCTATCCTGAGCCAACTACATACCCAAGGAGAACATATAGCAGACAATAAATGAGTTAAGGAGCTCTCCCATTAGGAATGAGGCTACTCAGCTCAAGAAAGAAACCTATATCTCACTCAAGAGAAAAATGTCCTGAAATCTCTGTGCTAGCAAGTTGGAGATAGAGACATGAGAGTGATTGCCAGCTCCTCCCATGTTGACTTCTTTTCAGTGTCTTTTCCTTCAGCAACCTCAGGTAGAGTTGACATCACAATCTTTTCCCTTGAATTTGGAAACCAAAAATGTTCAAAGTGACTGAAGAGATTGTAGAATGAAGAAATTGAAGAAGCACCCAACATAAAGACACTAAAATTCTTCCTTCTGCTTCCTCTTGACATCTCATTCCTCATGAAGATACAAGGCAATTGAATCTCACTAAGAATGAGAAGAGGTTCCTATACCAATACACTTTGGGACACAGGTCATAAATGTGTTCATTGTATATATCATTTCTTAAAAAGTCATTGTCCATTTCCTTCATGTACCATAATTTGTTTAGCCATTCTCTAGATGATGAGTATTTACTTATTTTCCAATTCTTTCTGTCACGCATAAAAAAATGCTGCTATAAATATTTTAATGTTTTGAGGGACTTTCTTGTTATTAATGGTCTCATTGGGGTATAAGCACAGTTTTGGAGAATCTGGTTTAAAAAGTATGAACAAGGGATCAAAAGCAAATGGTAAGGGGTGGCTAGATGGCACAGGGGATAGAGCACTGACCCTGGAGTCAGGAGTACCTGCGTTCAAATCCGGTCTCAGACACTTAATAATTACCTAGCTGTGTGACCTTGGGCAAGTCATTTAACCCCATTGCCTTGCCAAAAAAAAGAAGTAAAGAGTATAGACAATTTAGTCAATTTTCTTGCTTACATTCAAATTTTTTAAGCCATTTCACAGACCATCAACATATATATTAGAGCACCTATCAATTTATAACCCCTCCAAAGTTGAATAATGATTTTTTGGTTATTTTTTCTAATTTGCAGTTTGAGGTAAAGTCTCAGGGTTGTTCTGATTTATAGGTCTCTTATTATTAATGATTAGTGAAAAGAGGTTTTTTCATGTATTTGTGAACATTTTGCATTTCTTCCTTTGAGAAGTGTTTATCCATATACCTTGACAACTTTTCTATTGGGGATTGGTTACTATAACTATCTATCTTTGTTTATATATCTTGTTTATATTTATATGAATTTCTTAAGTACTTTATATAACAAGCCCACATTACCCTTTTCTTATCCCTAAGTGTATTAATTTCATCTGTGAAGAGCTTTGCAATTTCATGTAATAAAAGCTATCTATTTTCTCTTTTGAAATTGCTTATATCTCTTGTTTAGTTAAGAATGTGCCTTCTATGTATAACTGTGAGTGTATGATTTTAATATTAAGCTTGCACATAGATTTAGAATGTATTGGTTCTAAGACTAATTTCTCCCTAAGTGTTTTTCAATTTTCCATTAGTTTTCATAAAATAAGGAATTGTTTCCTAGATAATTTATATTTATATTTTCTAGATTATTCATTTGTTTCTGCTTCTCCTGACAAGTCTATTCTAATTGATCTCTTTATTTTTTAATCAACATCAAATTGTTCTGATGACTGCTGGTTTATAATACAATATGAGATCTAGAAGTGCTATTTCCATTCATCTCAAGGTCTTTTCATCATTTCCCTTGCTGTTTTAGATTTTGGTTTTTCCAAATGAATTTTTTTTATTGTTTTTCAAGTCCTATAAAGCATTCTCTTGGTAATTTGATTGGTATAATCTTTAAAATAACAGAATTATTTTACACTTTTATTATTTTCTGTGTTCAAAAGGTCTAGGCAATTCTTTCATATTATTTCTTGTATTAAAGTGGTCAAGTGTTTTTGTCTTGCATATTTTTCTGGGAGATATATGGGTCTTTCTTTATCTATACATCCTGTCATTGAGATCAGTATATTTTGCTTGGATAATGAGCATATTTTGGTACTATTGATTTTTGCTTCTCTTCTAGATTGTCCTTTACTTCACAAGATTCTGTGTATTTGTATTCTCAATCTATTATGCTCTTTTTTTATTTTTTAGTGAGACTTTGCTTTCTGGATCACAGTTTTTCAATTCTGCCCATTATGTTTTTTGCCATAAATTCTGGTCATATCATTCTCATCTCTCTTTTGAACCATTCAGTAACATCTTATTTTGGTTCCATGTTCTCCCTACATTCCACTGTGTTCTCTGACTTGTCAAGTATTACATCATTCTTCTTTTTTGCCATCTTTATAGATCTGGAAGCCATATTTTTGTTGTTAATGCTTTTCCTGTTGATTTATTTTCTTACCTTTAAATTTTCTTCTTCCTGAAATCTTTGATGTTTTTGTCACCTTCCTTCCCATTATTTTCTTCTCTTGCTCCCTCCTCTCTAAAGGTTTTCCTTGGAACTGGATTTCAAAATATTTCCATTTCTTCTTATGCTGGGTAGCTCACGGTTCATTAGATTAAAGTCCCACCAGATTTTGGGGTAAATTGAACTGGCCTCAAGTACATACTGAACTCTTTTCTTCAGACTTAGTGAATTACTACAAAATCTTCTGCTCACACTATCACCACATGTTGTCTTGTCCCCCACTCTGTGCTATTTCTCTAGTCCAGAACCAGCAGTGCAGAAATCTGCCATATTGATTTCTGTAGTCTAGGTCTCTGAGGTTCTGTGAGGTGTGTCTGTGTGTGTGTGTTTGTGTATGTGTGTTTGTGTGTGTGTGTGATGTTGACGTCTATTTCGAGCCTAGAGACATGTCCTATTCTATCCCCCTTTTCTGCTCTTTGATGAAATCTTTTACAGCATAGACCATTACCCATCATGATGCTATTCCTGGAGCACTGCTATGGCAATTTTCTAGTTGTTGCGCCCCATGTAACTTCCACAATCTAGAACCAGAATCTCCATGACAGTGGGAATGGGGGAGAAAATTGGGTGTGGAGTTTGTGGTTTGTTTTGTTTCAAGTTCATGTGTGGGGCCCTTGGGTCACTGGTACAGTCTGGTAGAGTAGGGTGTAGGGGAGGAGTATGAATGAGCTCAGGGTTGGTTTTTTAAAGCTTCTTTTGGATTCCAGATGTCATTAACCATGGAAATGGCTGGAGTTAACTTTGTCCTTGATGCATTGTGTTTTGGAGAAGTTTTAGAGGTCATTGTGATCAAAGAAATTCCTAGCCCTCCATCTTATTGCTTATAAGACCTGTCCAGTGATCTCTTAATGACCAAATCTAATGGTCTTTTGTCAATCCTCATCCTTTTGTACTTTCCCCATAGTCTTTATCACTGATGATCAACCTCTTCCTGATAGTTTTTTCTTTCTATATTTTTCTGACCACTCCTCATTTTCCTTTAGTGGATTTTTGTATAGGTCCATTAATTATAAGTATTTTCCAAGACTCTCTACTGGGCCCTCTTCTCTTCTCTCTCTATACTGTTTCAGTTCATCAACTGCCATGTTTTCAATGATCATTTTTATGGGGATGATTCTTAAGATCTGACCTCCAGGCTCATACCTTCAACTGCTTTTAGGCATATCAAACTGGATTTCCCCTAGACATCTTAAGCTCAGTATATTCAAAACTGAACTCATATTTTTCTCCAAAACTTTTCTCCTTTCCTAATTTTACAATTGTTGTTAAGAGTACCACCACCATCCTTCAAGTCTCCAAGCTTGCAATCTAGATATTTCTTCCATATAATGCCCCATCTTAAGTTATGGGGCATGTATGTGTATAAAATGGGAGGTGTAAAAGCCTTTTAATACTCTTCCTCCCATTTTAAATACTTGCACATAGACTGTGGTGTTTGTAAAACATGGTCCTTGCCCCCATTTCAGAATATTTCTCTGTGTAAACAATGTATTTTCATTTGTTTTTTTCAGTGTCAAATAGTAAAATCCCAAAACAGTCAATGTTAAGTAACCACATACAATATTTAATCAATACTCCTACAATACAAAATTTTGAAGATTCAACAACACAAGGAACAGTTCACAAAATTTACCAAATGTTTTAGCATGTTTAGCCTGATCAGGTACCTTAAGTATTTTTTCAATTCATTAACAAAAAAAAAATAGAGCAAGGACTAAAAAAATTGCTTTCCTATCTTAGGAAACCCTGATGAAGATGTGGTCCACATTGAAGTTTACTAACTGCATGGAAGTTTTCCTCCAGAGATGTAGATGTTGTGTCATGACTCTCTAAGATGAGAAAACTGCACTGGGTGAAAAATTGTTCATAATTCCTGTAGTGCCTAAACCCATCTAACTGAGGTTTGGACAAAAAAGGGTCCTTTACACTCCAAAATTATCTAGGATTTTCTGTACCATAGTTAATTCCAATAGAAATCTAGACAAATTTCCCCTGGATCCGAATTCCAAAGAATACCCAAAATTTTGTATGGATTTCTAGAATTGCAAGGGTAAACTATATATAAAATTGCTGTTGTTGCTATTGTTGTCTTTTGTATTCAGAGAAGACCATGACATCAAATGAAAGATGGCATGACTTGCTCTTTATGTTTATTATAGTGAGGGGAATGCTATGCACAGACATCCTTCTCACTGTCATTTCCAGAATCATTTCATCCCTTGGCCTGATTTGATAGGAAAGAGGACTTCTGGTGAAGATCAGGGTGCAGTGGGAGTCTTTGACCTTATGAATATTGTTCCCTCCCATATCAGTGAGATACCATAGTACTCCAGTAACACTGGTCAAAAGCTCCAGTATGTGATTTTTCTTGCAACAAATTGATAACTACACAGTATATGCAAACCTGTCTCATGATGATCTAATCATCAATAGAGCCTTTTCTCTCAGACC
Source organism: Macrotis lagotis (assembly GCF_037893015.1). Taxonomy (NCBI): domain Eukaryota; kingdom Metazoa; phylum Chordata; class Mammalia; order Peramelemorphia; family Peramelidae; genus Macrotis; species Macrotis lagotis. Next base: position 492,165,167 of record NC_133658.1, read on the forward strand.
TGGAGCTATCCCAGAACTGAAAGATTTTGGTTTCCTGGAAGCTGCCCTGCCAGTCATGGGAATGAAAACACCAGATTACTAGTAGGTGTCCTTTTTTGTCAGAACTACATTGCTATCTGATCATCATAGAAACTCTAACTTTCATTCTTGATTAATGAAAACATTCCTGACAATGCTTTTACCCTGGTCCATCTTGGTCCAAGAATTTCACCTCTAGCAGTACAGTAAAAATGCCCCTGATAGTCCCTTTTAATTTACTCAACAGGATAAAAGGCAAGACTGTTAGATAAGTAGCAAAGAATATCAATTGCTTGTGAATTTTATACACATACATCTTTACCCTAAGAAACTGTAGGGCATTTTTTTTGCTCTTATAATTCTTAATACAGAATGCATACTTATATTTGTTGTATTATCATATTTAAAATATAATCATGGAATCATTTTAAGCAAGATGGCAAAGTATCTGGAGATTTAAGTAATGTAGTTATACCCAAGAACTCTGGGTTGTTTTACACAATCTATCAAGGGTCATCAGGCCCACATCAGTTAAGTGATTCCAGAAGATAGAGACTAATCCCAAAGATTAATAGAGATGATTTAAGATTATAGATCTAAAAATATCTGTTTTCTCCCTGAACATACCAGATTATTTTGTCTTATATCATCTTATTAACATTTCTATTGTACTATCACATTTTCTATCTCTTGTTACTTAAGCACCAAGGAGTGCCAAGAGATTCATTTCTTATATTTACTCTGGCAAACGAATTATGACGAATTATTTTTTCGATATAACTCTATCTACACAGAAAGAGAGAGAGAGAGAGAGAGAGAGAGAGAGAGAGAGCAAGCCACACTGGAATGAACTCCCAAAAGTAAACAGATGTGCCTCCTTATTCAACTTTTGTTTTGTGTTTATCAAAATATGAATTAATGCTAGAACGATGATTTTATTTGTGTAGGAGACTCCTAGGAGATAAAATCCCTCTAGCAGTGCATTGTGGGCACATTCTATACAATTTAGGGTAAGGGAGTTGCCAAAGGCACTGACAGATTGTTGGGTAACATAGTCAATATGTGTCAGAGGCAGAACATGAACCCAGGACTTACTGGCTTTGAAGTCAGCTCTTTATCTATTAAGTTATGCTATCTCTCATTTATTTATTATTTAACAAAATTGATGTTTCAAGTTTCTTAAATATATAAAACATTTGAAATATTATTTTCTTTGGAAAGGGTTTCAAATACAAATTACAGAATATTGGATAATTAAATGTTGGATAATAAAATGAGTGAACAATTAATTTTTCATAATATAATTTCATTTTCAAAGAAGACCCCAACATCAGGGAGGTGATGCCATGACAAGCACATGAATTAGATTTCAGTAAAGGGGATGCTGTGCTAACTCACCAGCCTCACTTACTCCTCCAGAGTCATCTGGATCCAGTGGCCAAATATATAACAGGATGACTGGAGAAGGCCCTGGATGTAAGGCAATCAGGGTTAAGTGACTTGCCCAGGATCACATAGCTAGTAAGTGGCAAGTATCTGAGGCTGTATTTGAACTCCTGTCCCTTTGAATACAAGGTCAATGCTCTATCCACTTCAACTAACTGCCCATAATTATGTATAATTAAGTTTACTTATGTTTAAAAATGGAAGTTTAAAGTTTCCCCATTTTCAATGGGAAATATGTATATTAATATGTAATAGATTTATATGGAATTCTTGTAAATGATGAAGAGAAGTATTAGAGTAGTATTATCAAGTTAGAACAATAAAGTACATTCAACAGTAGATATCGTATCATGTATTTATTATATAAAGTGAGTAAGCAATCAGAATTGTAACTAATATAGTAAATGTTTATTTATTAATAACAAAACAGAGAATTATCAAGTTAGAACAATAAAGCACATATGACAATACCATATTCCATAAAGTGAGCAAGCAATTAGAATTATAACTAATATGGTATTTATTTAATAATAACATAGTTTTATAATCCCTTAAAGTTTGTAAAGCACTTTATATGTTATCTAATGTTTCATGATAATTCTGTATGATAAATATGATAAGTATTTTTACCCTCATTTTATAGAGAAAAATAGGTTCAGAACAATTAAAAGACATGTTCAAACTCATAGAGCTAGTAAGTGACAGAGGCAAGTATGTGAAAATAAGTTTTCCTAACTCTAGGTCCAGTACACTGACTAATACATTGTAAAGCTACGATTAGATTTTGTAGTCTAGCTTATGTCTTAAGATCCCTTGATAGTAAATTTCCTTGATATTCAAGAAGTACTTCAACAAAGAGGAGTTACTATTGTAATTCTTAGACTTTGAAAATTTGTTTTAAAACTAATGAAGTTTTTGAAAAAGATTGATTAAATGCCATTTCTTTTAGCTCTGGTTTAGTATCTAGCATATTGATAATGCTTCATTAGTACAAAGGACTTCTTAGTATTAGATTGATATTTGTTCTGAATAAGATGAACAAAATATGTTCCTTTCAAAATGTGAAGGTTTTGTCCAGTTGAAAGCATTGGCCTCAATTTATTGCCTCAAAATCATATTGAGCTATTTTTGTTACTTAATGAAGAATACATCATAGAAAAAGCTATTATGATGTGTTACAGATGTGACTTGGATTTCATAATTTTTTGAAAGAAAGTACGAATCAAACCTATTCAGTCATATGGCAACTCTGCATCTCTTTCCTGAAGGTTCGATGTATTTGGCAAATAACTTCTGATATTAAAGATTGGTGTCATGATTGTTATTATTATTCAAATGTTGAGGTGTTCCCTGTCTCAGTATTTATATGTTAGTATTCTGGCATTTTCCTATAAAATTCTACTTCCTCAAAAGCAGTTGGCCACTGGGCTGCCATGTCCATGATTCCCTCCAGCCCACACAGAATGGAGGACATCACCAGTCCTCATTTGTTCTGTCACCCTGGGATTTTTTCTGATATTATTGGACATAACCCAAACCTTATTTCAGAATACCTCTGATTGCATCTATTTAAAAAACAATGAAGGCTAAACTATACATTTTTACTGAATAAATAAAAATTGCTATTATTCAGGTTGATTATTATTTTCTCATACTTGATTTTTCTTCAAAGATGATAGTGTTTTAAAGTGATTGTTTTAAATAAGCTTAAAGGGAAAAGTTTGGGGAAAATTGAAAACAGTTGTCCTGAAAACAGTCAGCATTTGAGTGAATAATTCCATTAAAATCCCACAGAAACAAAATAGATAGTGATGCAAGTGGCTTCTATGAGCATTAATTTTACAAAATAAGCATTTTAATGGGAGTACTTGTGGATTCATGAGATCCTTAGGCAGATCTTCACTGTCTGTTGAATTTATTTAAAGATTTTTTTTTCTGGTCACCTTTGAACTTCAATGATTTCTCCAGATGTACAGAAATGAATAATGTAAAAATCTTGCTTCTTCAGCAGAACAGAATCCAGCTGGCTGGGAACTAGATCTGCAAGTCATTGGTTACAGCTGTGTTTCAATTTATGTGATGGTTGAAAAAATAAATTACTAGATTAGATGACTGGAAAGAGGATTCTTTGTTTAGCCCCTGTGTGGGGACTGAAAGTGTTTATGGGGCTGTTTTGTATAAAGTCTTTGCAAAATAAGCTGGACAAATAGACTTATTCAACACTCCTAAGAAATTTTGCACATTCAGCTTTCTTTACTGAAGAAAATGTGTTTTTCTGTAATATTGTAATCCAACAAATGTTGTTAATGTCTCTGGCCTTTAGGAATGGCAGTGATATTTCTGCTTTATTTGACATTGCATTTTATTATTAGAAAGCATTTTTCTTTTGTTTAAAGTTTAAAAAGACAAAACTGGATATAAATTTTTCTTTCAGCTGATATTTTTATAATAGAGAATCCCTGAATTTGACACATTTTACCTCATGATGATCTAATCATCAGTGGAGTCTTTTCTCTCAGGCCTGGAGCTATATTAAAAGAATTTTTAAAATTAAGTGAAATTTAAATTAAATGAATTTTGAAATTGAACATTTAAAATGAAATAAATTTCAAAAAGTACAAGCTATTTATGTTATAATTGAAAATTATAGGGAAAATACAACAGGCAAATAGCATTCAACTTTTCAAATGCATAAAAGTCATGGTCTAATTTTGAACTTGCAATGTGTACAACTCAGTTTGTTGAGGAGTGTTTTCTCAGAGTTAATTTAAAGACAGTTTAGTTTTATTATACAATCATGTAACTGTCATGAAGTGTATGAATTTCAGTTAGGTTATATCCTTGAAAAAGTTTTTAAAATAAATGTATAAATTATTATGAAATGCAATGAGTGAAATTGTACAAAATTGTTGTTCTTCTATCAACATCTGCATTGTCAAAATACTATCAACTGCATTCTTTCTTTTAAAGAGCATTATAAAATTCCACAAATGGATTAAATACTTGAATATTATGGAGTTTTTAAATGAAGTAAAATGCATTGATCAAATTCTATCATAAACCTCTTTCAGAGTCCTAAATAGAAAAAGTCACCTAAATCATTATTGCTTTACTAAGAAAGCAGTTACTTCTTTGCCTTCTCCTCGACATTGAGAAAGCATGCTAAAGAACCATGGTGATTAAAAAAAAACAAATAACTAGATTGTATCAAAAGTTCACAAAGATGTGATTGATCAATCTGGAATTGGCAGACTCTTTTGATGTTAGGCTGCTTCTTTGATCATTGAATGCATAACCTCTGACCCTTGAAAAAAATCATTACAATTGATGGAAAAGAATAGGAATAAAGCACATGAATGCAAAGAAGTTTTAGCCTTCAGGGTCCAAAAAGTTTTCCATATTAATTTTTATGCTTATCTTACACCATTTTGGCCACTACTCTCTCCAAAGTAATTTTGATTTCTTCAACTCATTTTGTAAACATTCCTGGCAAAGTTCTGGAATGTGACATGTTAAAGCATCCTTTGTCATATCCTTTGGAGAGCTGAATGTTTCAGAACTGCTAAATTTGCATGAAGCTAAATGAATTCAAACTAAATTTCAGTCAAGATGACCATAATTGATAATTCTCTTAAATATTTCTTGACAGTGTGTAAATATACACCAAGCTATATAGAATAATTTGCTAACTTTTATACACAATTAATAAATGTTGCATATCAATGGAGTAAAGCAATAAATTATTTTTTTCTAGGCAAACATGACACTTTTTGGCATATGCAAACAGAAGTATTTAATTTCAAAGCTTGAATGTAATTTCAGATTAAGGAAAAATTTGATTAATCACAATAATTAAAAAATTGGTAAGAATAAAGATGAATAAATTCCATAAAGAATAATCCTCTAGGGGGTGGCTAGGTGGCACAGTGGATAAAGCACTGGCCCTGGAGTCAGGAGTACCTGGGTTCAAATCCGGTCTCAGACACTTAATAATTACCTAGCTGTGTGGCCTTGGGCAAGCCACTTAACCCCATTTGCCTTGCCAAAAAAAAAAACCTAAAAAAAATAATTACCTAGCCGTGTGGCCTTGGGCAAACCACTTAACCCCATTGCCTTGAAAAATCTAAAAAAAATAATAATAATAATCCTCTAATAAAGAAGTATTTTATTTCATCTCTACAAATTATGAGTTTTTGAAAACTAAAAGTTAATTTAAAATGTATAGTATTTGTTAAATAATCTTGTCAATGCCCCAAATGACTCCCTGAGTCTTACTTTTATTCCAGTATTCTAAAGAAAGTTTTCTAAATTAATGAATTTTATTATGAAGATGTTAAAGAAAAATGAAATTCAAAACTACAAGTTATCATTGAAGAAATCATACGTTGCTATTTCTTATGATTTGTGTAAATTTCACAAATACTTTTCTAGAAAATTATGTTTCAACTCTTGGATTTTGTGAAGTAAAGAAATATAAATTTGACTTTTCAATGTGTATGCATTCATAATTTGATTTTAGAAAAAGGAAAAATGGCATAAAGAAAAAGAGGGTGGAAGAAGGAAGACAGGAAGGGAAGGAGAGAAAGGGAGAGAGGGAGGGAGTGAGGGAAAGAGGAAAAGAGGGAGGTAGAAAGGAAAGGAGAGATCATTTTAAATGCCCTGAGAAGATTATGACCTCCCAGTTCCAAGGAACATTTATATTCATGTAATTTTAAATAATTTGAAAATCATAAGAGCATATAAGATACAAGGTTAGGCATAGTCAAATCCAGCATTCCTTTCCCACTGCACAACACTTCTTCACCCTACCCACCAGAAACAGTGTCTCTTTGTGACTCAAGAATAAAAAGAATCAATTTCAGCACAAAAGGATTCAAGATTTCCTGCTTTTAAATTCTGGTTTGAGAATCCAAACTGTGTGACTGACCATCAGCAAGCCACGTTACCTGTTAGGAAACTAACCATAAAGGTGGAGACAAGCTTAATTCCTGTCTGCAACAGTGGATAGTCTTTCATTAAAAAGTATTCCTCTGGCAGCTAGGTGGTGCAGTGGATAGAGCACTGCTCCTGGAGTCAGGAGGACCTGAGTTCAAAGTGGACCTCAAACACTTAATAGTTACCTAGCTGTGTGACCTTAGGCAAGTCACTTAACCCCACTGCCTTGCAAAAACCAAAAAAAAATTAAGAAATAAAAAAGGTGTTCCTTGCACTCATTATGTTGCATATGTGTAAAACAAAAAAGCAAAAAGCTCCCACAAAAAAATCCAAAGACTAGATTAGATATGGGGTAGGTGGGATGGGTGCGAAAAGGGAAGGTTGAGAAATTATCCAGCATAGAATATATGACAATAGAATCACAGAAATAAAACAGTGCAGAAAAAATATCACTGGTTAGAGTTGGGAAACCTGACCTCAAGTCACACACATACACAAACACACATGCAAACACCTAACTTTGTGACCTTGAGAAAACTCCCTGACATGTCTGAGCTTCAATATCTTCTTTGAAAAAGTGTTGATATTAAATGTTAGTAAGCAGGATTTTGTCCAATCCAGCATTTCTATTTTAAAAAGAAGGTACCTGAGACCCTGTAAAGTTAAGTGATCTGGCTAAGAATATAGTAATAACAGAGTCCATGATTTTTTTTTTAGGTTTTTGCAAGGCAAATGGGGTTAAGTGGCTTGCCCAAGGCCACACAGCTAGGTAATTATTAAGTGTCTGGGACCAGATTTGAACCCAGGTACTCCTGACTCCAGGGCCGGGGCTTTATCCACTGTGCCACCTAGCCACCCCAAGATTCCACGATTTTTTTATGTTGTTTTGGAGGACAAATGAGATAATATATATTTTTTCAAAGTCACAGATTTAGTTAAAGCTAGTGCTGGGACTAGGAATAAAGACTGCACATTCTCCATTCAGCCATTTTTTTTCATCACTTTGTCTTCTTCAAATTTCATGAGTATATAAAAGGAAATAAAATTCATAAAATCATTGAATTTTAGAGTTTTTCATTTTTCTCTTAACAGCACAGTTACAGGAAAATTACTATTTTTAATAATCCACTGGAATGGACAAATGCCTTCACAATCAAAATTTATATTTTTCCTATAAATTCTGAATTTATCCTAATAAAATTTATTTTAAATTATATTTATAAATTCTAAATAAAATTATATTTATAAATTATAAACTCTTCCTAAAAAAATTCATCAGAAGTCATTGAATAAGGGGCATTTGAGTGGCAGTGGATAGAGCATAGGCCCTGGAATCAGACAATATATAATTACCTAACTGGGTGAACTTGGGCAAGTCATTTAATCCCACTGGCCTACAAAAACCAAGAACAAAAAACAACAAAAAGAAGTCATTGAATGTCACTGTCCTCTTTTTAAAAATGCAAACATTAGTTTCTCTCCTGAAAAATTTTTCTCTTCTTATCTTATATTAGAAAAGATATTAAGATAAAGAAGATAATCATAAATTATAATTACATAAATTATTAAATTATCTGTAGTTTTTAAAAGTATATGCGGTTTATTTTTCATTATATAATTATTTCATTTATTTTTGGATAAATATAAATTATATGTTGCTATATATTTATGTATTACATTATAGTAATCTAAAATGTATAAAACAGTAGAAATAAGTAGAAATAATTTTTGATGTATGTAATTTTCTTTTTTTAATTACAATCTATTATTTTTATGTTTAAATCCTTTTGATGACTGACATCTTTTGATTTCTGACATTTTCTTGTAAGTTTACATCATCTCTCGTGTTTCCTCTTCCTTGAAAGGAAATATTTTAGTAACATGACGTTTATTAGTTTTATTAGTTAAATGTTTTATAAGTATACAGACAAATACACCAAATCTTTAATAGATATCTATTTATCAACATGTTGGGATATCAAAATGTATTTGGAAGTACAGAAGAATGTTAATTTCCAGATTTTTTTAAACTGCTTATAAACCATTAATATTTTTTTCCATGAAACTCTTTAGTATAAGTCATTGGAGAAGTCACTAAAAAGGACAGTGCTTAAACCTTCCCAAATAAATAAAGAGCCATCTAGAATTTGGGGCTATAATGTTTGCCAAAAGTCCTTCATTGATTTTCTGAAGACAACAATTGTTGAACTGAGGGAAGAGTTTAAGGGTATACAAGTACCCCAGACCATGTAATTGAGTTATCCTATTTCCCACATAGCTTCACTATATTTGTGCCTTATTACCATTTTACTTTAAGTTATAGCCTACTCTCTGCAAAGACTTTGCATATGCCCCCCAGCATTGGAGAATTGTTTCTAAAATTACTGTCCTTGCTGTCCCAATTTAATAATTATCCTTTCTAAAAGTTGTCTGGTCAATAATCAATTGGAAGCCCATGAGCAACATTCCATGAATGTGAAAGTTTTCCCTCTAGAGATCTGAATAATAGAAGTTAGTTTTCTAGGGATCTTGGCAGGTTCAAGTCTTAGGCTCACAATAATAGGGTGAAAATTCAATAAGAATAAATGTAAAATCTTATATCTTATGGAAGAGTCATATATAGACAATTGATAATCTGAAAAAAACTGAAAGGTTTTGTAAGTAAGAGGAGTTGACAGATGATGTGAAAACCTAAATAATACTATTTTGGAGATCTCAAAAAAGAATTTAACTTCAGAAATAAGGAGAAAATAATCCTATCATATTCTGCCTTTGTTATTCATCATGTCGAGTGTGGTGTTTGGTTCTGAAAAACATTATTTTGAGAGTACATTAATAAGCTGGAGAGTGTCCAGAGAAGGGAAACCAGGATGGTGAAAAGCTTTGAGTTCAGGTCTTATTCAGATCAGTTGAAATAACTGGGGATTTTTACCTAGAGAAGAGAAAACTCAAAGGAGAAAGGAAAGGGAAGCTAGGTGGCACAATAGCTTTGGAGTCAGGAGGTCCTGAGTTCAAATTTGACTTCAGACACTTAATAACTACCTAACTGTGTGACCATGGATAAGTCACTTAACCCCACTGCCCTGCAACCCCCCCCCCAAAAAAAGGAGGTAGAATAGCTATCTTCAAATACTTGAAGAGCTATCAATGGAACAGAGAGCAATTCTATTTTTCCCCAGAAGTCAGAACCAGAAGCACCCTAGGGTAGAAGATGCAAAGAAGATAAATTTAGGCGTAATGTCTGGGAAAATACTTTTCAAATAAATTTATTTTTTTTCCAACTACATGTCAAGATAGTTTTCAACAATCATTTTTTTTTTTGGTAAGATTTCAAGTTCCACATTTCTTTTTGTTATCTTGGGGGGAGGGGCAATGTAGTTATGTGACTTTCCAAGTTCACACAGCTAGTAAATATCAAGTACCTGAGGTCAGATTTTAACTCAGGTCCTTTTGACTCAAGGGCCAATGCTCTATTTACTGTGCCACCCAGCTTCCCCGAGTTTCACATTTTTCTGCCTCCCTCCATCCTTTCCCTCCCCTCCCCTTCCCCCCACCCCCTCCCTTATACAGAGATTAATCTAATATTGGTTGTACATATATAGCTATATTAAATATATTTCCATATTGATCATATTGTGAAAGAAGAATCAGAACAAAAAGAGAAAAGACCATGGAAGGAAAAAACAAAACAAATTTTAAAATTGAAAATAGTATGGTTTAGTCTGCATTCAAACTCCATAGTCTGAATGTTGATGGTTTTTTCCATCACAAGTTCTGGGGAAATTTCTTAACAGCTAGTTAGTGCTGTCTGAAAGTAGTATGGGCTGTCTTTAAAAGTTGTAGATTTTTTTCTCCATAGAATCTTTAAGTAGAGACCAGATCAGTACTTGTCAGGTACGTTTTAGTCATAATTCCTATCTTATAAGGGGTCACCTCTGTCTCTCAAATTTTGTGTTACTGTAATTGTAAGGGACTGTTGTGTGTGGGAGTACTGGCCTGAGGAAGTAAACCTTTATCACCTGGTGTCCTCTAGCACTGAAGTATTATTTTATTAGCTGATTGGAGAGTGCCACAGGAGTAGGAGTGGACCAGGGACTGAGGAGAACATTTAAGCACTTGTATTTGGTTTAATAAACAGAGAACTGGGGTGGCTAGGTGGTGCAGTGAATAGAGCCTCAGCCTTGGAGTACCTGAGTTCAAATATGACCTCAAACACTTAATAATTACCTAGCTGTGAGGTCTCTGTGAGGTCTTTCACTTAACCCCATTGCCTTGCAAAAAAAAAAAAACTAAATAGAGAACTTGTCATCTTTGTCTCCTGCTTCTTCAATGTTTGCCTGAGAACTTGACTGCAGCTGAACTGAGTCAAGTTATAGTTTACGAATAAAGGATAAGTTAGCCGATAGGCACACAACAAGTAATAATATGGCTTTTGCGATAGGTTTCATTCTAACCTTTCTTACATTCATGTTCTTTTTCTTTCTTTGTCTGTTTCTGAGATCTCAAATAACATCTTAGTAGTAAGTTGTATCTTTACTTCATGTATGGCCATCAAGCAAATTGGTGTCTATTCATCTATCACTAAAATGATGGATATTTGAGTAACTTTTTTTGGTAGTGGTCATATTTCCTGAAGCTGAATCAAAATTGAGCATGGAGGGGCAACAGGCCTGGAGTCAAGAGGACCCAAGTTTAAATGAGACCTCAAACAAAAATTATGTAGCTGGATGCTCTTGGGCAAGTTACTTAACCCCATTGCCTCGCAAAAAAAAAATTTAAAAATAAGCAAGGAATTCACATATGTATCTGGGTCAAATGTTGGCTTTCTCTAATTTGGGATTGGAACTGACAAAGGAAGAAAGTTCTAAAGGCAAATATAACCAAAAATAATTAAATTTTTTTAGAATGCAAAAATAAAAATAAACAGGGTAAGTTTATGTTTCCCTAAAAACCAATCAGAAGATAGCTCAACTAAATATTGAATCATCTTCTAATCTAAATGTAAAAATTCAAAAAGAAAACATAGACCACTTTTAACCCTACTCTCACTCATTCTGAGCCATATATTAATTCTAACAAGATACATTATAAGTGAAAATTTCAGATATTAAGTCTTTTTTTTTAGGTTTTTACAAGGCAAATGGGGTTAAGTGGCTTGCCCAAGGCCACACAGCTAGGTAATTATTAAGTGTCTGAGACTGGAATTGAACCCAGGTACTCCTGACTCCAGGGCCAGTGCTTTACCCACTACGCCACCTAACCGCCCCATCAGATATTAAGTCTTACATATAAATAGCTTGGTTCCATTATCTTGCTTATGAAAATGGTTACTTGTTTTTTATTATGATTCATAATTGCCACACAAAATATCTATCATATATATATGTATATATATATATATATATATATATATATATATGTATGTATATGGTTTCCAAGTTTGAGCAGGATAATTTTCCATGAGATGACTGTACACTAGTTTCTTATTCTTGCTCCTTCTGCCTTAGTGTCTTATTTCTATTTTTTCATGATAAGGAAAAAAACTGGGAGAGGGGGAGAAAGGTTGATACAACTTATTGTTGCTAAATGTTTCGCTCTATTGGAATACATAATGTATCAAACTATGAAAGATCTTAAAAAGATTTTCACTATGGTTTTGTGCTACTCATACTAATATGGGTCTTTTTTTTTGAAAATGGAAATGTTATTTGATAATGACTTTAAAAGGTATGACTCTAGTGTGTACAAGAGAACTGCTCCAAAGGAGCAATCAAAAATACTGCAAACTGAATAGAGCCTTTCAGATTTGTAACAAGGCCATTATTTTAAGTACAAAATGTCATAATCATTATGCCAGCCTTAAATGAGCTAAGTTTCTGGATTATCCTTACTATTCAAAAGACCTGCATATTTTTCAAATTACGTGAGTGTGAGGTAAGTAAAAGCATTAGATTTAGTTTAAAAGGATCTTTTGTGATCTTTCTAGACCTTAAAAAAGAATTTCAGAAAAATACCTTTTCAACAAGGCATTTTGGTTTGCCTTGAAAAAGGGAAATTTTAATTTGAAAAAATGGTCAATCATAATAGTTATTGCACAATAGTGCAAATAGACAAAACACAATAGAGTTATGAGTTAGAATAAAGCTTTAAATTTGAAGTGAGCTCAAACAAAACAGGCTTTACTTTATTTACCTACTGACAGATTTCAAAGTTGATTTTTATTTGAAATCTATGATTTCTATCTAGTTAACAAGAAGAAACTGAATTATCTCAAAGAAATGGATGTCATCCTTCTCCAGTTTAATTTTTTATTCATCTTGCTAGAAATTTTTCTAGGAGGGGAAGGAGAAAGGAATAAGCATTATATGCTGCTTCCTATGTGCAACATATTGTGCTAAGTATTTTATAAATATTATCTTACTTGATTCTTAAAGCAACTGTGCAAGATAAGTACTGCTAATATACACATTTTACAACTGAGTAAATTGAAGCAAATATAGATCAAGTGACTTGCCAAGGGTCAAAAACTATAAATGCCTAAGGTCAAATTGAATTCAGGTCTTCCTGGCTCTAAGTCCAACACTCTATCCTTTGCACCATCTAGATGCCCATGCACCTGAAGTCTTTTATTTACTCTTAAATTATGTATATTTATAATTATATGTGCATATATGCAGTAATTATTCTGTAAACTGAGTCTAGTAAATCACATCTGCATTGTATAATAATAGTGTCACTCACATCATTAAAAGGTAAGTTAGGGCGGCTAGGTGGCGCAGTGGGTAGAGCACCGGCCCTGGAGTCAGGAGTACCTGGGTTCAAATCCGACCTCAGACACTTAATAATTACCTAGCCGTGTGGCCTTGGGCAAGCCACTTAACCCCACTGCCTTGAAAAAAAAAAAAGGTAAGTTAAACATTGATACTACTTCTGTTGTTGTTCAGTTGTGTCTAACTCTCCATAACACCATTTGGAATATTTTGCCATTTTCTTCTCCAACTCATTTTACAGATGAGGAAACTGAGGCCAACAGGTTTAAGTGGCTCACTTGGGATCACAATGGATAACTTATAAGTGTCTGAGGCCAGATTTGAACTCAGAAAAATGAGCCTTCCTGACTTCAGGTCCAGCACTCTATTGACACCAACTTAGCTACCTTTGTCATTATATCACCTATTAATAAACATGAATTCTCATGTATGGATAATCAGAACTTATTATTAGGGGGCTATAAATAAAGAAAGACTTTAAGCTCAGCTTTATGACAGTAGTAATTAAGCTGATTGAGTATAATATCTAGTTTCAAACTATTGATTTAATTTAGTATTCACTCCTTTTGGCTACAAAGGTTATCCCAACAGATGCCTAGACACTTGAACTTCACTTCTTCTAGCTGACTGGATATAAATTTGCAAATATATATTTAAAAATATTTAATTTCTCATCATGCTTTCTCTCAAATGATTCAAGGTCCATTATATTAACATTTTAAACTACTGAGGAAAGAAAAAGAAAATATGTGTGTGTATGTGTGATTTGTGTTTGATTGTATAAAGGATGTGTATGAGTATATATATATATATATATTATATATATATGTGTGTGTGTGTGTGGGTGTGGGTGTAGGTGTGAATATGTAAAACTGAAGGAGAGGAGAGGAAAGGCAAAGTATAGGAGAAAGAACACAGAAAAAAGATATAGCTAGAATTTACATCTTTTTTTGTGATTTTCAAAACTTAGATTAGGGTGTTTATGGAGACAGTTCACAGAATTAGTCACCAATTTGGAGTTTTCTATAAGCATATATTCTAAGAATATGTTATTATTAGATATATATTGCCCTAATCTAATAATAATAATAATAATAATAATGTTTGTCCTTCATTTTAAAAGAAGACCAGGATATCAAGGAGGTGATGCCATGATAAGCATGACATGCTATGCTACAGTCACCAGCTCCACTTTCTCCTCCAGAGTCATCTGGGTCCAGTGGCTAGATATGAATCAGGACACCTGGAGAAAACCTTGGATGTGGGGCAATTAGAATTAAGTGACTTGCCCAAGGTCATACAGCTAATAAGAGTCAAGTGTCTCAGGTTAGATTTGATCTGACTTCAAGGTCAGTGTTATATCCACTGGGCTACCTAGCTGCCCCGTCAGTCTAATAATGTTACTGAGGTAATAACATTAATTTATCCAGCAATAAATGCTACCTGAACAGGGGAAAATTATACATATAATATATTATATGTATGTATACTCACGTATGTATATTCTGAAGCAACAACAAAGGGATGGGTCTGAGCAAAAGGCACTTAAGAGGAATGAATGATCAAGCCAATGAACAGATGGCAGTAAGAAGTATTGATCACAAACTACGAATATTTTAAATAATATGGTTTAACCCTACATTATTTTCAATTTATCATATCAGATTTCTGTATCTTTTTGTTACTGTTAATGCTTGGTATCTCTTATCTGCTATTCTCCCTTTCTATTTTCCCTTTCCCTTTGTTTTCTTTCTTCTCTATCCTCACTTTCAGATTTTTCTTTTCTGCTTCACCATCTCTATCAGCAACTAAACTTGGCTATATTTTTCTAATAGAGCAATAGTGGATAAGTGCCAGTCCTGGAGTCAGGAGTTCAAATTTGGTTTCTGGAAACTGGACAAGCCACTTAAACCTATTTGCCTCAGTTTCTACATCTGCAAAATGTGCTGAAGAATGAAAAAAAACATTCTAGTACCTTTATCTAGAAAACCCCAAATAGGGTCACAGAGTTGAACATGACTGAAACAACTAAACAACAAATGTTTTCTAATATTGTTGACTTTCACAATTATTTTCAGTTATGAGATTGAATAAACTGTGTTTGCCTATGCATATCCTATTAGAGATGCTTCTTTCACTTTATGAATCTTTGTCATGTTTTCCTTGGAAATTCTGTAAATGGGTGGCCTTCACATTTTCTACTATAATCATATTGCCAAACTCCCACCTAAGTTGGTACTGCAGTGCTGCACTGCATTCTGGGATCTGTCTATATGGGTAAGTGAAAATTTCTTCCTTACCAGGCAGTTTTAGAATTGACTTGAGGACTGCATACTTTTCTTCCCTTTGTATATATTTTTAAAAATATTTCAAATCACTATGGCTAAGTATATAGAAAAATAATTTCAAAACATTGTTGATATGAGAAGGAAAAACTGTTATTTTTTAAAATCTGAAGAACAAAGGAACAAGATGAATGCAATAGACTCAATTTTGCTTTGAAAATCGATAATAACCATGCCTCCTTTTTTGCTAAATATTTTACTTCCTTCTGTATGTATGTATGTATATATATATATATATATAAATCTACATCTAAGCAAATACACATACATATGCATACACAGGGTAATGATATGCATATTTTTCTTTGTATCACAAAAATACATATATGTGATGCTATTGAAAGGCTTTAAGTATTTTCTATTTGTGGCTAAAAAAAATTTTGCAAATTAAAAGACAACATTCTATTAAGCGGTTAAAAGACTTGAAATAAAAAATTATCAATGACCTTATAGTTGATTTTAACGCAAAAATTAAAGATTGTAGCATAACTGAAATTATACTTTAATGATTCCGATCTAGGCAGATCCTGTAATTCCTGTTTAAGTCAACACTGTGTTAGGTGATATTAAGTAGCTAGAGAACACTTGATCTTTATTTTTGTCCTAGCCTTTTCACTCCTGATTTTTGTGAGGTGTTTTGGCACTGTATTCAGAAGCAGCTTTTATGGTTCTTTCTATTTAGCAGAGGAAAGGAGAAAGGAAGCAGAGAATAAAGTCCAAGTCTGCTAAAGAATTTCTGGGGTTTTTTTCTTTATCGTTTGAGTTTGGGGATGCCTGTTTCAGTGAGGCAGTGAATTGAGGATGAAAGTCTATGTCAGAGCCCGTTTTTCACAACTCCATTTGGAGATGGTTTTATTGATCGGGGTTGGGGGGGGTGGTGGAGAGAAGGGGTGGGAATTGGAGAGTGAGGTGAGGGGAGGATCTCCCGATTACTGGCTTACCGAAACACAAGACATTTTCTTCCGGAAAGATGTCAAACAACTGAGACACAGCAACAGAGGAAGTAGAAAGGTGGTAAAAGAAGAGAGACACTGGAAAAAAAAATGAAGACATTTATGAAAGTCCGGAGGCTTCTTATTTTCTTTCTTTTTTTCCTCCTTTCTCTTTTTGTCTTCTAACATCTGAGCAGCAAAGGCTAGGATGAGAGCTTCCTACAAATACCGCAGTCCCGCAGGTCTGGACTGAGCCAGAGGGAATTCTAGACTTAGTTTATGATGAGTGCAGTGAAAATAGCAGCTGATAACCACTCCCTCCAAACATCACTGCCTCGGTGTGTGTGTGTGTGTGTGTGTGTGTGTGTGTGTGTGTGTGTGTGTGTGTGTGTGTGTGTGTGTGTGTGTGTTTGTGTGTGTGTATCTGTGTGTGTGTGTGTGTGTGTGTGTCCAGACGCGCGCGTGCGCGGGCACGCGCCTGCTCATGCGTGTGTCTGTGTCTGTCTGTGGGAGTGTTTGTGTGTGCGCGTGTGCGCGTGAAGGGTAGAAAGCCAGTCAGTCAGTGAGAAGCAAAGGTACGTTTGAGAGCAACTAAAATCTGACTGATTTCCATCTTTGACGCGTCAGCTGTATTCCCTAAGGAGTGTGGGTCTCTGCGATGGGGGGGTGGTATAATTATGTTAATGTCATATTTATGGAGGGGAGAGATTTTTCATACTAATTATTGGTTGGAAAGCTATAGTCAAAAATTGTAAAAACCATATTCACTTTTGAGAAAAAGCATGGACTGGAAACCTAAGGGCTACTTTTTATTTTATTTTTTTCTCTTAGGAAAGCTGCTTTTTAACTATTTACTATTTTAAGGCATATCTTATTTAATAGTGAATATCAACGATTTTCTAAAAATGAGAATTAGAACGTTTCATTATACCATGCACCACGATCTTTAAAGTCTTCCAAGGCATATTGAAAGCTGAACTAACAGTCTGGAGGGGGGAGGGCCAGCAGGAAAGGGGTGTGGTAGTGGGGGTGAAGGGATAGCAAATATTTTTCTACAGCATAGCTTTGCTTACAGCTTACCTGGAAATGGATAATTCACCTGTTCTTCAGGCAGGCATTCTAATTCTTTCCTTTTTCCCCCCCCTCCTCTCCTTTTCCTTTTTAAGCTCAACTGCTCCAGAAGAACCAGATTGTATTTCAGTGGCCAGGACTTTTATGGCTGCTCTGATTGTTTTACTCTGGGTTTGGTGTTACTACATCGGGGGTCATTCCTAAAGTAGAAATTCTGTTCTTCATGGCAAAAACAAGACTTAAGGAATAAGAGGAAATTCAATATGAATATTCAAGATTGTCATTGTGTATTATGAAAAGTGTTCAGCTTGATAATGCAATTATTTGGAAATTGACCGTTTTTTTCCTTATTGTATCACCAGCATTTAAAATTAGGTGTTTATTTAATTGATATTGCTCAAAAGATTTAAATAGAGGATGCATGACAATATTTACTGTCTAAATGTAAACTACTTTAGATTCAAAGAGAAAAATCAATTTGCATAAGTATTAAATTCTAAATATGTAGCACATGTAAAAAAGTTTTTTTGTTCTTGTTTTGTTTTTTGAAAACTGTCAAAAGATATCTTTGAATTGAATTTGAGGTATTGTGTGTCTTGGGACCCACCTAAGCAGTAATACTATACAGAGATATAATGAAAAACATAATTTCAATTACAATCACAAATAACAGACATTTGATCTATTGCATTACAGGACTTACTCTTGTTCAAAATGTTTTTAAAAACACCTTATAGAACATTTTAGAATCATTATTTAAATCTCATGGAATGCCTTTTTCTTAATATTTGGAGTGTTTATTGTTTCTTTTGTTCTTTATCTGAAGGTTTGAAAAAGTCTCAAGAATATTCAGTTCAATTCATTTTATGTTTCCATATTTCTTTCAATTTCTGTATTGTTCTTTGTATTTTTAAAAGATTTAATACAAATGTGATTTCCAAAATATCTTTACAATAGAAGAAAGAATTCTACAGCATCTAAAAAGACTTTTCCTAGTCCCTGAGACCCTAACTTGTGAGGTTTTTTAGCAACAATCACAGGTCAGGCTCTTGGGACCTAGGCGGAGGGGAACCAGCAGCTTTGGACTATATTGATTGTTTGCCTGCAGTACACCAGCAGAACAAAAGAACATATTACCGTATTGGGGGGGGGGGGGGAGAACATATCTTTTGCCTATAAACAGTCATCTTTTCATGATATACAAAAGGAATAATGCTCTTTGAAGTTAATACATAGATGTCAGAATATTTGTATGCTTTAGTTCATATAATTTCATTTTTTAAAAATTTGTCAAATAAAATCCATGTAAAGAGCCAAATACCAAAACAGGAGTGCTTTATTTTTATTGACTTTTATTCTAAGGAAATATAGAATGATCTACTAAATTAAAATTAAGGAACTGGTTTACACATTGATAACTTCAGAATATATATAGAACTCTATGGCACATATGTATGGATATATATAGATAGATGTATACATATATATAGATATATATCTATATATAGATACATATGAACAGGAAGAGAGAAAGAAGGAGGGAGGGAATGAGGAAGGGAGAGAGAGAGAGAGAGAGAGAGAGAGAGAGAGAGAGAAAGAGAGAGAGAGAGAGAGAGAGAGAGAGAGAGAGAGAGAGAGAGAGAGAGAGAAAGAGACTAAGTGTATATGTATATGCAACCATATAGAACCTGGAAGTACTTTTAGTCTTTTCTACAAATCATATATTTTTCTTTAAGAAGCTTTCAGCTTCCTTTAGAAAGTGTGTCATCACACTTTCCCTTAATGTCATATCAAAATAGAAAATAAATGGTTTGAGTGATTCACTAATTTACAGTGATGCAAGAATAAAAATTGACATGTATATCATTTTACTTTCTGTTCTTCATCATAGAATGTAAAAACCTGTGATGGAATATAAAACTTTATCTGAAACACCTTAGTACTTTTTTCCTTTACACTTTTTTTTGGTCATCAATTGTAAAATTTACTTCCTTAAAATGCCTATATTTTCCTTTCCAAAAAAATGAACATTTTGGTGCTCATAAAAATTAACTTTCCAAACTCTTATGTAATGTCTGATATGTTATTTGTTTTTCCTAAAATTATTTCTATAATAATTGCTATTTTCTTAAAAAGTTTCAAGATACCAAAGTAATTTATTTTAAAATCACCCTTTACCATTGAAATTTAGAACTTCTGAAACTGTCTGTCTTTTGTCAGTTTGTCTTTTCTGAGTAGAAAAAGCTAAATGTGTTTACTGTGTCACCAAAGTTATTCAATATCTCTTGAAAAATCAAAATTTATATCAAATTAAATTTATTAGAACTGTAATTTGAGGGACAACTATTTTAGAATTTTCATAGATATCATTGAAAATTATATTTCATACAAATATAAAATTTTATTGTTCACAATATTTATTTTATCTCTGCAATTCAAACACTCTGTTTACACATTACTTAGCAACATTTCATTAATAAAAATATTTTTTGTAAGAAGGTCAATCTCTATTGTCTCAAGTGCTTTAAAGTTTTATTTTTAAGGTACATACCAAATATATAGCAATATAAACAATATGATAGTCATTGTTTTACTTTGGAACTCTTTAACTTCATTCTGAAAGTAATTGAATTTACCAATAAAGGTCAAGACCTCATAGTTTAAAATAATCCATCTTCATGGAATACTACATTATGCACATACATAAACACAGAGAGCACATGTCTGAATAATAATCACATTCCCATGATGGACACAATCCATGAAGTTAACATGTCAACATTTATATAGAGATGAAAGTGTATTTACATCTGTAGGTTTCTGAGTCTTAAATAGTGGATAGATAATAAGAATATTTTATTCACCCTAGTAATTTCTAAGGTAATAGAAGTAATGAATTTTTGAGAGACAGAATAGTGGCACTAAGTGAGGAACTTAGGCTATATATCCCTTTTAAATCATTGCCTATTACCTAATGGTCAAGATAACAAAACTGAATTTTTACATACATTCCTTTTCTTTCTGTTTTTCAATAAACATATACATATAGTTACATAAAAATGCTAGCATTGCTCAAATATGAATAATTCTCAGCACTATCATACAAATAGGCATTCTATATGAAATACATTGTACATTCCATATAGATGTCTGGATCTTCTATTTATTAGATAGTCTGTGTAAGCAGAGGCTTTCTGTGTTTTCCTAATGTTTGCATACACATCAATATATGTCAGGAAGTATGGGGGGGGTATTTATATATGTTCCCATATATAATACTAATGTAACTTTTCAGTATTTGTAGCCTAGATATTGCTGTAAAGTATTTTCTAGGTATTGATTCAATATGATTTGTTCTTAGGAAGACCATGCTATACATTAAGAGGGGAGGAAAAACCCCTCCAGTCACAAAGAGGAATAAAATGATGTGTGGTGCATACAAAAAAAAGTGATATTAACAATTCGATGAATTCCTAGTTGGTAGACCAGACTGAGCCAGACGCATATATTAAGTACTGTCTGCTGCCGATGTAAGCTTGTTCAATGCAGTGGAAATGAAGGATCACCTTGTCTCTGGGACTAGCTTGTTTGTACACTTTATTTTAAAATGGAAAAATTACATAAATATTTAAATTCTGCATCATTTCTCTTTTTCTCCTTCACATTGTTTATAAATTGATTGTCAAATTCTAGATTTTTTTAAATGTCACTCCACAAAATAGTAATCAAAATGTAATGAAGTGTTGCTCTTTTGTCTGTTTTGATGATTGTTTTATATTATTATATTAAATTATTATTGTGTTATAATCACATAATTTCACTTTTGATCTGTACACACAAAAAATCACTTTTCCTGACTGACATTCTACATGACCTTTTAAAGCTTGTACATATAAACTACATTTGATTTTTTGTCAAATTAAAATGTGATTTTTGTTCATGTCAGAGTTCATTAGGTAAATATCTTTTAATAATATTGAAAGTCGTTGACATTGTGGTTTAATAACAATGAAATTGCAGGTGAAGTATTACATTAATCTTTTTAAACCATGTTGACATTAGCAAACGTTAATACTGCCTTTCAGAACTTTGTAACTTTGTGTATGTTAAGAAAATTTTGTTGAGTCAGTTATTTTTAAAGTTAGCAAAATGATTCTGTATCTAAAATCAGTATCTTCCACAATTACTTACCATCTACAGTGTCAAATGAAAGTAATACCTATCTACACTTGTAGACATATTTGAAATATGTAAATGAGCTTACCAAGCTGCCACATTATTTTGGATAGGGATTTTCCTGAAAAACAACAAATTATTGGTGTCATTATTTTAAAAGGCAGTATGGTGTTGATTTCTGTAAACAGTAAAAATAGTCATCATCCTAACTTGTTTATGTACTTTTGTTCCATTTCTGACTTTAAAGTTATCACCATGTTTCCACCATTTCCTTCAGAAACTCTCTGACTTATAAAAAATAAAAAAAATTAAATAGTTAAAAATCTGACCATTTTAAAGGATTTTGAAAATGTAAAATATATATTTAACCATCAAAAGCCCAACAATCTAAAGAATTTTATTTTCCTGTCAGGGGTCAAAAATGTACTAGGTTCTTATTCATTTTTTACCAAAAAAAATCATTTAAAAGTCCTTAGAAAAAGTAAATAACAATGAAAGATCTTCAGAACAGGTTAAAACATGTTTGAATTCATCATGCAATTAACAACTTCAGTTTTCAAGGAATATGGAAACTTTCCATTCATTTACACTGTAAGTGTAAACTCAATTTCAAAGTGATTACACTGTTTACAATTTACACTATGAACCCTATGGTAGAAAGTGTCAGACCTGTTGCCCACAATACTCTCAAGTTCAGCTGGAACCAGACCAAAATGTAATTGGAAAATATTTAACCAAATAAATAAAATACAGTAAAACATAGATAATGATTGCATTTCAAAAGTAAGTCAATACGTAACCTCCAGGGATTGTTGTGGATGGATTAGTGGCCTCCATTTCTATTTGAGTTTGATACCACAGCTCTATGATATCAAATTCATTTTGTCATATAAAGTACATTAATACCTAATACAATAACTTGTACAGAGTACTTGATTTTACTTAAGGAAAATTGAAAACATGGAATTTAGTGACAATCAATGAGAATGAAATTCAATAAATCAATAGTAAGGAAAAACATTATTTTACCTTTATATGAATTTTTAACCCCTAACTTAAATTTGGAAGGCAGCTAAATGGCAGTGGAGAGAATACTGGGCCTGGAATTAGAAAAACTCATCTTCCTGAATTCAAATCTGCCTCAGATATTTACTAGTTATCCATCCCAAGGCAATTCATTTAACCTTATTTGCCTCAGGTCTGTAAAAGGAGCTGTAGAAAGAAATGTCAAACCACTTCAATACCTCTGCCAAGAAAACCTCAAATGGGGTCATGAAGAGTGGAACACTGCTTAAACAAATGAACAAGAATTTAGAACGCTCATGAAGCTCTAGTCTATATTATAGACTTTCAAGACTGGTTTCATTATTCTTCTTTTAGAAAATAGAAATTAAATTTAGCCAGGAATTAATATGCAAAAATTTAACTAAATGGGACAGCTAAGTAGCACAGTGGATAGAGCACCAGTCCTGGAGTCAGGAGTACCTGAGTTCAAATCCAGCCTCAGACACTTAATAATTACCTAGCTGTGTGACCTTGGGCAAGCCACTTAACCCCATTGCCTTGCAAAAAAACCTAAAAAAAAAATTAACTAAATCATGTTTTAACTTTAAAAATTACCCAGGAGACATCATAAAAATGTTTGTATGTCTTTCTTGTCACATAACAGTTTGGTATTACTCCCAGTTCATTTCCTCTCATTAAGTCAGTAGTTTGTAAGTCATAACCTTTTGTTCTTAGTAGTTTCAACTTTTGTTTTAGTGTATATGTGTGTGTATGGAGAGTGAACGTATGGGGTGGCTAGGTTGTGCAGTGGGTAGAGCACCGGCCCTGGAGTCAGGAGGACCTGAGTTCAAATCCAGCCTCAGACACTTAATAATTACCTAGCTGTGCGGCCTTGGACAAGCCACTTAACCCCATTGCCTTGCCAAAAAAAAAAGAGTGAAAGTACAAGCTTTAATAGACCATGAGTCAAAATCAATTTTATTTATGCCATTCAGTAGGTTTCTCTTGACTTTTTAAAGTATTTATCTAGTAATAAATCACCAGTGAAATATTAGTCACTGGAGAATCAATGATGGTAAGGAACAACTGAAAGATTTGAGTATTTATGTTGTATTAGCATGCATAGGCTAGAAACTGAACAATGAGATGTTTTATGGAGATTAAAGGTGAAATTCAGTCATATATTAGAAGGTTTCCTAAGATTTAGATAAAGCAAGGGGCAGCTAGGTGGGGCAGCTAGGTGGGGTAGCTAGGTGGAGCAGGGAATAGAGCAGAGGACTTGAATTCAAACCCAACTTCAGACACTTAATAATTACCTAGCTGTGCGTCCTTGGGCAAATCAATTAACTCCATTGCCTTGCAAAAACCTAAAAAACAAAACAAAAAAAATATTTAGGCAAAACAACATGTAGCCAAATTATTGTCTTTTTCATAACACAAAATCACAATCCAAACAGTTATAAATTTCAGGGAAGGTTCTACGTTAGACAATATTTTCAATAAGAAATTATATTATAATATGTTTTTCTTTGGCCCTAGCTAACAGGTAGCCTTTTCAATTCATTCAAACAAGTAGGAAAAATTTTTATTAATAGCAGAAAATAAACTGACTGCTATCTTCCTGGCAGTTAAAACAAATTCAGTGTGACAAGGAAAACATTAAACATAAAGCCAATCTATTAAAATTCAACAACATGACTTAGAAGATAATTGTAGAGTTTGATCTAAATCTCTCCAGAAAATAAAATATACTTGAATGGAAATTTCTTTGAATGATTATCATGTTTCTAAGGGTCCACCCTTGATAATTGATTTTGTATTCATTTTCCTTTAATTTAAAAAAATATATTTAGTTAACTGAATTCTAAAAGAATTGTGCATAATAAGAAATGGTTCTATTTTCCTGAGATAATGTATACTTAAGTCAGATTACTAGACCCATTCATGGCTTTATAAGTTAAAGACTAACTAATATGAACATGCTATAAGTTGACAATATATATTTTGTTAAAAAGAATAGGACAAATTATTATAAAATTAAAATTTGTATAATTGAAAATAAAGTAACTTGTAAAGATTTTTCTTATGACCAATTCTAGATATTTGGTTATTTTATTTTGGAATATGAAATAAAATAATAAATATAATACCCTAAATAACATATTGAAAATAAAAACAAATATATATTTTATCACTTAGTGAGATAAATATCAGCTTTCTGACATGTAGGAATATCATTGCATCATTTTTTATTTTATATACCCATGGAAATGCATCAAAGATATATATATATTTTTGCAGTTTGTCTTAATCACTCATGATATGCTTTTTACTTTCTTACTCCATACTCCCCGCAGCTAAGAATACAATAAAAATAAAAATTATTACAAATACATAGTCAATCAAAACAAGTTTTTACACTGATTTTTCCCCTCCTTTATTGTTTTCCTTATATTTTCATTCATTTTTTCAACCTTTTGACTTTGTATTAATATTTATTGTTACCTCATGAAGTTATTGACTTCTATTTGGTCAATTCTAATTCTCAGAGAGCTCATTGCTTGGACAAGGTTTTATATATCTTATGCCAAATTGTTAATTCCCTTTTCAATTCTTTCATAGACAGCTCTCATAACTTATTTGTTTTTTTCCTTCAATCAGTCTTATTACATTTATAAAATATTTTTAACTTAGAAAAAAATTTGCTTCCTCTCTTCTAGAAATTTCAGTTCTTGTACCTAAACTGCATTTTTACTTTAAGGCATTGTTTATAGAAGTTTTAGAGACATTCTACTCTTTTGCATTTGTATCTTGAGCAGCTGTGTCACCAAAATAGCTTTAAGATTTTTTTTGTTGTTTGTTTGCCTATTCTTTCAATCTGCTTCCTGACTTTGGATTTTTTAGAACAGAACTCTGTCACACTTATTTTTTTTTTTTTAGAATTTAATAATTACAGAATTTTCTATGAAATTAGAAAATTAAATATTTATGAACCCTTGGGGGACAAATTCATTGTAATTACTCTGCAATGTTATAAATTATTCCTCATGTATTTCTTTTTTCTTTTCTTTTTTGTATATAAATTTATTTATTTATTATTATTCCAACTACATACAAAGGTAGTTTTCAACATTCATTTTTGTAAAATTTTGAGTTCCACATTTTTCTCCCTCCCTCTCCTTCTTCCCTCTCCCTTTGACAGCAAGTAATTTGATACATTATGTATGTATAATTATGTTAAACAAATTCCATATTAGTCATGTTGTAAAAGAAGTATCAGAACAAAATGGAAAAAAACATAAAACAAATTTTTAATGGAAAATAAAATTATTTGATCTGCATTCAGGCTCCATAATTCCTTTTTGGGATATGAATGGCATTTTTTGGAATTTTCTTTGATCATTGTACTACTGAGAAGAGCTAAGTCTACCATAGTTGATCATCACACAATTTTGCTGTAAATGACTACAATATTCTCCTGGCTCTATTCACTTTACTCAGCTTCAGTTCATGTAAATCTTTCCAGGCTTTTCTGAAGTCTGCCCCTTTATGATTTCTTGTAGAACAATAGTACTCCATCATCTTCATATATCACAGTTTATTCAGTCATTCCCCTCAATTTGCAGTTCTTTGCCACAACAAAAGAAATACTAAGCATATTTTTGACCATGTGTAAAAAAAAGGATTCTTTCCCCCTTTTTTATGATCTCTTTGGCATACAGCTCTGATAGTGGTATTGCTGGATCAAAGAGTATGCAGTTTTATTGCCCTTTGGATGTGGTTCCAAATTGCTCCCCAGAATGATTGGATCAGTTCACAACTCCAATAGCAATGCATTGGTCCTATTTTTCCCACATTTTCTCCAATATTGATCATTTTTCTTTTTTGTCAAATTGGCCAATCTGATAGGTGTGAGGTGTTGTTTTAATTTGCATTTTTCTGATCAATAAAGGCTGCCCAACCTTACTTTTAAAAGTTTTTATTGAAACAATAGGCAATATATTTTGATTTGCCATTTCAGTGAGAGCTCTGCAGTAGCTCGACTTCTCTAAAGCATTTAGTAAACCTATGGGCACACCAGTCACATTCTGAACAACCTGCATTATGACTATAGATAGCTTTAATGTCTTCATCTGAAACTGTCACACTTCTGGAGGGAAGATCTGATTAGTTTTATTGCTGTTTTGAGGAGTTACGGAATTTTGTTATTTCAAAATCTCAGGGATAGACTAGGGATCTGCAGGCTTTCTGTGGTCCAAAGTGGTCAGATCCAGGGCAAAATCTGACTGCTACTTCCCTCTGTAAATTCCTGACCTGACTTTGGATCTGAGCAAGACAAAACAGCTGATGAACTCTGCCTTTGTCCGTCCCCTGAAAAACTAGGTTGATTCAGAGTTGTGGGAATGTAGGCTTTTCTTTGGTCTGGGATTCCTTGGTTATCCCTCTGAAAATGGATTAGTTTTTGGAAATGGGACTCTGCTCTGAGTTTTTTATCTGAACTTGTGTTGGTGTTAATGATAATGCTGATTCTGCCTTCTGAAGTTCTTCCTTGCTTGGTAACTCTTCCAAGGTCTTCCAACATGGGAATGTCACCCCTCTGTGCAGGTCTACTTCTCCTTCTACCCTGGATCTGTATGCCACAACTGGGTGGGCATCTGCTGCCCATTGTTATCCCTATTGTGGTGCCCTGGCATATGTTTTGGAATCCTGCATGGTTTGGCACCTTCTCTTGGACTGGCATGAATCCTCTTCCTAGGCACTGCAATGTCTTGTTCAGCAAGCTCCTGCTCTGACTCTTTTTCCCAGGTTGACCTATTTATCTCTCTATATTCAGTTGAGTGGGATGAATGACTCACTCACTGTGATGTTTTCAGGATCTCCCTATCTAGATATGTTTGGAGGAATTTATAAAGGGAAGTGAACAGTAATGTTTCCTATCATTCCACAAATTTGGCTCTGACCATCCCCATTATAGAAACATAACAAACTGTTTGTTGAATTTAATTAAATTTAAAATTCTTAATTTATTATTGAAGTTTTATTGAAATTTTAATACTTTCTATTGTTAATCTATTTTTTTAAAATAAAAGATAGAAAAGTTTCAGTGTTCCTCACATCCTTCTATAGAAATACTTCAAGGCTGCTCTTGGGAGAAGAAACAATTAAAGTTAAACACTCCTTTTACCTTATTTACTTTCTTTTAACTAGACTGAAGCCACATTTATGTGAGGAGAGGATAAAAAATCCATTCGCTCTGAAACATGTGTATATATACATACATACATATATGTATGTATCTTGTCAGATGGGTTACATAATATCAGTTGTGAATGAATTGTAACTACATTTAGCTACCTTAAGGTAGAATGTGTCTGCTGATTCCCAAAGCACTTGTTTATGTTTAGTTGACAAAAATAGTTTAATGTCAATATAAAATGAATTCATGGGAAAATTAATATCAGAAACTAGTAAATCCAATTTATATTATTTGTTCCATTTAGTATGGGTTTTCAAAAAAAACATTTTTTGTAATTTTTACCTATTAGTCACTAACATTTGTCCATCAATAAATCAGTCAGCAAATTTAATATTAAGTTTAGAGTATGTGTCAGACATTATAGTATGTACTGGGAATACAAATACAAATGATAAAACTATCTCTCTTCCCAAGAAGCTTATGTTCTGATGTGGGAAATAATATTCACACACACACACACACACACACACACACACACACACACACACACACACAATTGTTAAATATAGGGTAGTCTGGGAAAATGTGGCATAAACAGATAGGGGAATCAAGAAAAGCTTCATGCAAAAAATGTATTTGAACTGTGTTTTAAAGGAAATAGAGCTGCTCTATGAGACAGAAGCAAAGAGGAAATACCCTCCAAGGTTGTGGGACACCCAGTATAAAGACATGAAATGAAGTGTCTTATATGAGGAACTCAGAGAATACAAGTTTGACAGGATAACAGAGTTAAGGAAGGGAAAAGGTTTTGAAGCTTTACAAGCTAAAGAGTAATTTATATTTTATTCTAATAAGCAGTAGGCCCCAGAAGTTTGCTGAATAAGAGAGTCATTATGAGCAGAGTCACATGTAAGGGCATTGGGTTGCATAGACTGTAGTGAGAGACTTGAATCAGGAAGACCAATTAAGGATGTTATTGCAAGAATTAAGCAAGAATAAATTATGGTTTTGGGTGGAGTGAGAAGAGGTCATCTTTTTCAAAGGATACAATGGAGGTAGAGAAATTTAAGAACTGATTGCATATGAGGGTTAAGGAAGAATTTAGAATGCCCCAAAGGACATTTCAAAGGGAAACAAGAAAAATGGGAAATGCTTCAATTCTGATAGAAAAGACTTAGTAAGTTGACCTAGCCCAACATTTTTGCTTTTTTATGACTATATAAGTATATACTTATGATAACCATGTGAATTTGTACAAAATTCAACTAAAATTGAACTTCTTTAGAGCAAGTTCCAGTTTTGAAAAATCAGTTACCACAAATTTCTGAGGTGTAACATATTCATATTTGGTATTGAATCATGATTAATGTCTAGCATATGTCAATGAAGTCAATACTCTAGCTAGCTCAGGGATTTTGTATTTTGTATTATTATTATTATTAAAAGGAAATGAATTTTTTTGCTCTTTCTGTTCTTTTTTCAGGACTTAGTGGCTAATTATTTTATATCAGTCTATACAACAAAAAGATCATACTATCTTCTCTCTTTTTACTCTTCATCTCTATAATACTTAGAATTTTCTTATTTTTCCTTCTGAGTTACAAATTTTGCTTTCTTTCTGTAGTTTTTTGGCTCTTACCCACTTGAATCAAGATCATTTAGCTAACTTTGCAATACTTATGTATCTTAGAACATAAAATCAGTCATAAGAGTACATATTAATGACATGATAAGTCTTTCATTTCTTTTTTTCAAAAAAACTATAGATTTTTGCTGGCAATTTCTAATAATAAAGGTCAAGAATCTATACTCAAAATTCTTCTTAATGGAAAACATTAGTCACTATGTTTAAGGAGAAGGATGAAGTACAACTCTTGAGATTTTATAATACAGGTGATAAAGAAAACTCTAAATATCATTTTGAAAGAGTGCAAATTGATTTAAGCATTTATAATTATTACCACTAATTAGTCATTTTAAAAATAATGTAGTAGATAATGTGGTATATTAAAATGGTTGAACACTCTCCTTTGATGAATGTTTTTAATATGTCTTTCTCAAGTCATGAAACATTTATCATCACAAAGAATGGTTTAAATTGGTTCTGTAGAGGCATGATATCTCTTTTTTATATAAATATTTATTTTGTTTTCCTAGCCAAAATAAATCTAACTGCTGATATGTTATGATTACTTTATCATAAGTATGAGGGAAGATTAACAGTGCAAGTTGTTTAAGAAAAGATGCTTTTCATGCTTAGCCTTTTCAAATACCTCATTATAGCTCCAGACAATCATCTGAGTATTATCACTTTGTCTCAGTTATAAATCACAGTCTTCGGTTAGATTTATCCATTGAAATTTTTCAGAAGAATAAAAGATCTGATTTTAATGAAAATCAATTGTTTCACATAAACCTACTCCAAAGCTTTAGTTTCATATTGAGACATTCAGTATTCCTCTGATCCTGAGAAGATTACTTGTTACATCATGATGACACTATTAAAAAATATGGATCCATGTGAGGATATCCTATTTTCTTTCACATTTAGAATTTGGGGGAAATAGTTTCCTCTTTCTATGAGATAAATATAATATTTGAATAGGGAGTTCTATATGTATAATAAGGCCCACCTGTGACAAGGATGTTCTCTTTGCACATGACTTAAAGGGAGGCAGAATAGACTTGTCTAGCCTCTTCTCCCCCAACCCTTCTCCAACAGAGACTTTCATTACTGCCAAGATAGAAAGCAGGAGGTTGAAGCCAGGAGCTACCTCTTTGATTTCTTCAGAAAGAAGGGAACTGGGCTCGAAAAATATCTATCTGATCTCTTAAATATTTTTAGTCTAGGGACGTGATCAGATTCCATCTAACTTTTGATTACTTTATCATTTCTGGGGGAAAGGGAGCTTTCAAGCTTATATCCAAGGCTTGACTCCTTTTCCACCAAATAAAAATCCACAGTGAACATATATATAGAATATCAAAGAAACCCATTTATCCAAATCAGTAGCAAAACAGAAATCAGAGAAGGTAAATATATAGGTAAATATTGGCCAGAAAATATAGAATCAAGGAGCTCTCCTACTGAAAACAAGGTAACAACTCAACCCAGAGAAACTGTCCTGGATCTCACCAAAGTGAAAATTCCCCAAAGTCCAGAGTAGCAATCCGGGAATGATAAAGACTCCCCTCTCCTCACATGTCTTTCCAAAGTATTTTTCTTCAGTAACCTAAAGTGGAGGTAATCTCTTCTACCTTCTTTTTCAAAGCTGAAATCTGACTTCCAGCTATTCTCTTAGTCTTAGTCTTAGAAAGTCCTGAAAGGCAACTCCCACTTGACAAGTCCCCAAAGTCCTGCCCCAATTCTCACATAGGTAAAGGTCTTCATATCCACCAATAAGGAGAGAATCCCATACCAATGGGCTTCATATTTTTATGCTTAACTATAATTCACTGATCTCTAGTTCAACTTTTGTCTTTCCAAGTGAAGCAAACTCTTTAAAAATGTCAATTTTCAATTGATTGGAATTTGATTAAATCAAATGGAATCTAAGAGATAGCATCATTTTTGAACAATTATGTTTTCCTAAAATTATAGCCTGAAAAAAATAAGAATCTACTGTTGACACTTTTTTGGAAGACTAAAGAGGTAACTTCATGAATTCTCTTCTGCTCAATTCTCTCTTGAACCCATTCTTAGAGAGTAATATGGAAGATATCAATCTCTGCTTCCAGTCCCTTTC
The DNA here is from genome assembly GCF_037893015.1 of Macrotis lagotis. NCBI lineage: Eukaryota > Metazoa > Chordata > Mammalia > Peramelemorphia > Peramelidae > Macrotis > Macrotis lagotis. Next base: position 492,196,808 of record NC_133658.1, read on the forward strand.
CTTTACAACCCTTCCTCCACATAGTTGCTAAAATAATTATCCTAAGCTATCCTGAGCATTCTTCTGCTCAAAAGTCTTTAGCAGTTCCCTGTTGCTTCTAGGATAACATTCAAAATCCCTCCTCTGACAATTTGGCTCCAATCTACCTTTTCAGACATTTCATATTTCTCCCCTTCACATCAACTGTGTTATACACTTAGTTGTTCTCTGAAATTTACAAACATATTATTCCATTCCTTGCCATATGCTGTTATCTCTGCCTGGACTGCACTCATCCCTTGGCTTTGCCTCTTATAATCCTCAGTTGTTTTCAAAACTGAACTCAAGTACTACTAATACCTGCTATCAAGACTGAACTCAAGTACTAATACTTTCTATAATCATCTTCTAGTTCTAGGACCCATATTTCCTACAAAAACTGCTCTGCCTACAAGTTAAATACCCTTAGTAGAATGTATGCTCCTTGAGAATTTTGTTTTGGTCTTGGTATCCCTGGTACCAAACATAGAACCTTGAACATCATAGTCAATCAATAAATGTTTGATAAGTTGAATTACGGTTACTGAAAAAATATACTTTTCAGTAACTATAATGGTAACTTTTCAAAATTTTGATGTAATACTTTGAAAATATTTTAAATTTAATTTTAAAAAATAAGTTTTATTCATATCTTTTATTTTTAAATCATCTAAATTTTTCTACTATCCTTCACATTCCATCCTCCCAGAAAATCATTCACTACACCACCTAGCTACCCCGGTCATTTGTATTTTTTATACACACATATTTAACATGTGTTTATGTAAGTATATGCATATTAGTTGTTTATGTATTGGATAACAAACCATTTATCTAAGAAAATTGTTTAAAAGATTTTCTACCCTGCCTCCCTTTGCCCAGTTCCCTTCTTTTTCAAGATGAACTAGTGTGCCCAGAGATTTTTTCAATCTCATGTAATCAAATATATCTATTTTATGTGACACAATTATCTCTACCTACTTATTGTTTGGTTAAAATTGTCTATCTTATCCTTTGTTATAAGAAGTATATGATCTGTTTCCCTTATAATTTTTATGCTATTATAGTATTAAAGTTGTATCTTTATTTTTAAATTTATTATACCATATGTTATAAGATGATAGGGTTAAGTTTTACATCTTCCTGATTGCTTTAGATTTTTTCCCACAGCTTTTAATCAGATAATTTTTAAAATAGTTTATATTTTCAAATTTATCTAACACTTAATTCCTTTGTCTCAGACTTTTCCTTTTCTGGCATGTTCCATTTATATGACTATTTTTTAAACCAACATCAAATAGTTTTCATGACTGCTGCTTTAAAAGTTAGAGAATAGGAAGTACTATTTCCATTCCATTCAAATCTTATTATCATCATTATTGTTATTGATGTTATTGTTGTTATTTGGCTTGATATTCTCGTCCTTTACTAGTCTATCTGCAAAGTATTACTTTGATAATTTGATTGGTATAGTATTTGAATTGTAAAATAATTTTGGTAATCTAATTTTTATTTTATTGACAAGATCAAACCTTGTGTAGTGAATTCCTTCAACTTTTTAAGTTATACTTTCATTCATTCTTTATTCATTTTTACATATACATTTTGGTTTTATTTATGCAAATACATTTGCAGATTATTTTTGCTTAGTGAGAGATCTCTTGTAACTAACAGTTGAGTAAAAAAGAATAATGCATTGATCAGTAATTTATCTGAAGTTCATATAGCATTTAACATTTGTAGCACTCCATCTTTCTATTTCTAAAAATTAATTTATCTATTTTTTTTATTGTTCCCACCCCCTTTCCACTGGGGGGGATTTTTTTAAAATACTTGTAAAAAATGCATAGTCAGTCAAAACAAATTCCTCAATTAAATAATAAATTTGAAAACTGAAAATTTTTAAAAGGAACCAAATTGAAAATAAAAATAACACATAAAAATTAGAAGCTTAAAAAAATAAATAAATCAGTAGTCATTTTGAAAAGTAAGAAAAAGGAAAACTAAATTTCCTCAATCAAAAACTGAAAAGGGGTAATTTATAACAAATGAAAAAATAAAAAATATTACTAGAAACTATTTTACCTGACCATGTGTCAACAAAGTCAACAACTTAAATGAAATAAATGCACACTTAACCAAAAATTACCCAATTTAATAAGGAAAGAAAATTAAAATTTAGATGATTTATTTCAAAGACCAAAATGGAATAACCATAAATAAACTTCCAAAGGCAAAAAAAAAAAATCTTTAGGACCAGATGGATTCACAAATCCATTCTATTAAATGAAGTTTATTCCAATTTTAAATAAAATGTTTGCAAAAAAATAGCAAAAGAAAAGATGCTACCGAATTCCTTAATGCCACACAGTTATGGTCTTTTCTAGATACAGAAACTAAGAAAAATAAAATTGGGGGAGGAGAGAAACTTATAGAATAAAACATCTAATGAACATAGATTTAAAAATAAAATATTATTGAAGTGTAAAGGAAAAAAAATCACAAAAAGTATATGCCATGACCTAGTTGGACTGATGCTAGGAATGTAGGGTTGTTTTCCTATGAAGAAAATTGTAAATATAATTAACCTTATTAGTCAGAAATCACCAAAATTCAAATAATAGTATGACTATATGAAGAAAAACCTTTTTGACAAAAATAATACCCTATTTCTGTTTAAAAACAAAAGAGTAGAAAACAAAAATAAATAGACCTTTCCTTAAAAGTATATACACACATGTACATATATACAAATAAAGTACATGTGTTGTATGTGTATTCTATATGTCTTATGTTGTATGTGTATCAAGAGCTACAATTATTTGTAATAGAGATAAGTTAGAATTCTTTTCAATAAACTCAAGATGAAATATGACTGTCCAATATCACCATTTCTATTTGACATAGCAATAAGACAAGAAAAAGAAATCGATTAGATAATAAAGTAGATGAAGAAATGAAATTATCACTTTTTTAGATGATATAATGGTAAATAAGGAATTGATTTTAGAGTTAATTGAAATTAAAAAATTAATAACAACTTTCCTTTTTAATGATCATTTTGTTATTGAATCTATTCCAATGTTGCGTATGTTTTGGAGGATTAATCCTCAAATATTTTAAGTATTTTGCAATTATTTTGAAAAAATTTACCTATCTTGGGGCAGCTAGGTGGCATGGCCTGGAGTCAGGAATACCTGAGTTCAAATCCGGCCTCAGAAACTTAATAATTACCTAGCTGTATGGTCTTGGGCAAGCCATTTAACTCATTGCCTTGCAAAAAGAAAAAACAAAAAACCTTTTTTTTTTAAGGTTTTTGCAAGGCAAATGGGGTTAAGTGGTTTGCCCAAGGCCACACAGCTAGGTAATTATTAAGTGTCTGAGGCCGGATTTGAACCCAGGTACTCCTGACTCCAGGGCCGGTGCTTTATCCACTGCGCCACCTAGCTGCCCCTAAAAAAACACCCTAAAAAAATTTACCTATCTTATTAATTACTTTTTTAGATTTTGTTATTATGTACAGATGTTGCTTATTTTTATTGTCCTGTTTTGTGGCCTGCAAAGATCTTTTCTTTCTCCAAATTAATTTTTTTATTATTTATTTATCTGATTTGGGATCTTTTGGGATCTTTTCTTTTGTAATGTTTATTGTTTTCCTAATGTTAAAACATCATTTTCTCTCTGGAATAAATTCAACAATAATCACGGGGAATGATTTTGTAGGTAAATTACCATAGTCTAACACAATTTCATTTTAATATTTTGAATGTTCCTTAATAGTGTTGTTCAATACCCCTTTTTTTTATTTCTCTTTCCTGGTTTCTAAAATAGTACTATGTTTGTCCCCAAAAGAGGCTAGTCACATGTTTTCCTTCTCAAAGTTTGAAAAATAACTGTCCTTTAAAAGCTTGCTAGAATTATCCTATGAATCCATCTGGTAGTTTTTTGGAGCCCGGATATTTGGTTGTTGTTTTGTTTATTGCATTTTCTCCTTTGTTATTTACTTAGTTTTTTCCTTTTCTGAGAATGGATTATTTAAGATTTCTGTTTTATCTTCTGTTAGTTTGGGGTTTTTTAAGGTATTCTGTTTCTTTTAATTTTTTTTCTGAGAATATATTTGTGATTAATAATTTCTTATTTTTATTTATTATTTTGTTATGATCTCATCTTGTTCATTTGTTATTTTATTTGAGTTTGTCCTCTTTTTAATCAGCTTGTCTAAAGGTTTATCAATTGTGTTGTTCTTTTCAAAGAACCAACTTTTTAAAAATATTTTTGTTTCAATTTATTGATTTCTTCTTGAATTTTCAGTGTCTTCTCTTTTCTGTGTTTATTTTGGGTTCTTTTAATTTGTTGACTTTCTAACTTTTAAAAATGAATACTAATTTTATGAATATTAGATTTGTCAAAAACTGATACAGGGACATTAAATTTTCCCCTTATCATTTTTTTCATTATCTAATAATGGTTTTTTTAGGTTTGTTTTTTTTTTTTGCAAGGCAAATGGGGTTAACTGGCTTGCCCAAGGCCACACAGCTAGGTAATTATTGAGTGTCCCAGACTGGATTTGAACCCAGGTACCCCTGACTCCAGGGCTGGTACTTTATCCACTGCGCCACCTAGCAGCCCCTTTTATCTAATAATGGAATTGCAACTCCTGCTTTTTTTCATTCACCTGAAGAATGTGTGATGACCCCAAATTTATTCTACATATGTGGATATATATATATATGTATGTATATATATATACATACATATATATATATATGTTTTCTAAATATGTTTCTTGAAAGAGTTTGAGTTTTGTTTTCTTTTCCAATTTTTCACTTTCTTTTCATTTATTGATTTAATACATTCATATTTAATGTTGTAAGATTTAGATTTATATATTCCTCCATTTTCTCTACTTTTACTTTTCTTGTATTACAATCATTTGTTATTGTTATTATACTTACTTTTTAAAGATGGTATTTTGACTCTATTATTTTTGCTTAATCTACTTTAAGGCAATCCTATTGTCCTTTCACTTACAAGTCCCCTCTTCTTCCATTTTTCACCTCTTTCTATAGTTAATAATAATAATTTGACCAATAAGGGCTTGGAGTATACCCAGACTCCCTAAAATGGAGGTATCCACTTGAGAGACACTAGGAACTTGCTTCTGGGTGGTGGTGGGGGGAACAAAACATGTCTTATCTTACTACATTGCCATTGCCTACATAACTGGAACTGCCTACACCTTTAAATATGACTGAGGCACAGTTTCTTTCTAGAAGCATCTAGAGATGAACTCATGAATTCATAGCAGGGACACTCTGTGGTAAGCTGGAGAGAAAGGTCTCAGGACCTGTTCATTTTCCCTTAGACCTTGAGACCTTAAAATAAGGACTTGATGTTTTGGTTTCATTTCAGAGAGAACAGAAAGAATAAAGATAAAATCCAAAGAGAGAGCACAGGATCCAATTTTTAGGGAGGAATACGAACCAATAAAGAAGAAAGGAAATTCAAAAAGAAGAAATTGAAGAGGAGATGTTAAAAAAAATGAAAGAGAATGGGCAATTGAGCATAGTGATACACAACATTAGTTCTTGTTGATGACTTAGTTCTAAGCTGTAGCAGAAGTAAAGCTAACAGGGTGGCTAGGTGGCACAGTGGATAAAGCACCGGCCTTGGAGTCAGGAGTACCTGGGTTCAAATCTGGTCTCAGACACTTAATAATTACCTAGCTGTGTGGCCTTGGGCAAGCCACTTAACTCCATTTGCCTTGCCAAAAACCTAAAAAAAAAAAAAAAGTAATGGTGTCCACCAAATACATACACACATGCACACACATACACACGCACACACACACACACACACAAAACCCTTTATGAATATATTCTTCTATCTGTCAAGCTATCTATTCATCCATCTAGATAGATCTATCTATAGCATTCATTTGGTGAACCCATCTTGAAAATAAAAAAACTGTATCAGATCTTATCAGTGTTCAGAAGTTTTTTTATATTGCCCAAACTTATTTCTTAAGGTGCAATAATACTTCATTCTATTTATATGTCATAATTTATTTAGTGATTTTCCAGTCTCCGGACACTTTATTTCTCAGTACTTTTCTTCAACAAAATTGGAATTATAAATATGATGTTGTTTGTGGAATCCTCCCATCCCCATGTTCTTGATTTACTAAATGTATATTCCTGGCTGTAGGATCTCTGGATTAAAGGGTAAGAGTATCTCAGTCACTTTGTTAAAGTGTTCCATATTGTTTCACAGAAGAGTTAAAGCAAGTCATAGCTCTCCTAAAAGTGTGATCTTCCAAAATCTACTACTTTTGTTCTTTTCATCTTTGCCAATTTGCTAATTGTGAGGTGAAACTGAAGAGATGTTTTAATTCACATTTCTCTTATTATCAATGGCTTGGAGTAGTCTTTCATATAGTTGTTTGAGTTTGAAAAACTTTTTTAGGACTGGTTTGATATTAGATTTTAAAGAGATTATTTGATACAAAGATCTATCCCAATTTATAACATCCCTCATTATTCTAGTTGCATTGATTTTGTTCATTAAAAAAGATTTTGATAGAATGAAAATTATACCTTTTCCTGTATGATCTCAATGGATACTGGTAGATAGAAGGGGGAAAGTGTTTAGTTGAATTCAGAAAATCAGTTGTCAATTGTGAACTCTTCCTGTGTAACTTTGTCTCTTCATTTTTAAAATGGGAGGTTTGTATTAGATGGACACTAAGGTCCTTTCCAAATCTATTTTTTGACATATATCCTTTTTAATATGAGAATTTTCATTCCACTTATAATTTTGAAAATTAACTTCATCTAAATCCTCCAGTTAGTTTTTTGGTTAGATATCTGGCTTTTTAAGTTAACCATCTGAAATTTATGTAGTATGTGGTGCATGTCTGTTGCTCTAAATCTATTTTTTGGCAAACTACTTTTCAGTTATTCTGGTAGTCCTCATAAAAAATAGAAGCTTTCCTCTAAGGAATTTATGTTCCTGACTAAATTACTCTGTTCAATTGTTTCAATTAGTTATGCCAATTCCCATGATTTATTTCTCTATGCTAAATTGTTTAGTATACTAAAACATGTTGTTTATTATTGATTTTTAATATTGGTTGAATTCCGGGGTGGAGCCAAGATGGTGACAAGAGAGGATCCTGTCCTAGACGCTCTCTCATAAATCTTCTAAACTAAGGACTCTAACTAAATTTCCACAGACAGAACCCACAGAGGGACCCAGTGAGGCAGTTCTCCTATTCAAGGTAACCTGGAAAAGAGCAAAAAGGCTCTGATCCTTGGGGTTGGAGGGGCGGCCCGCCAGGCAGTGGGCTCACAGTAGCAGGAGAGTTTCCTGATCTACGCCCTGGGGAGCACAGGGCACAAATTGGAGGAACAGCAGGGGGATCTCTGCCAGAGAGAGCACGTGAAGCCCAGCCCTCAGGGCACACAGCTAGCAGCATGGCCAAGGCAGTCCAGATCCAGGAACAGAGCTGGTAAGCAGGAGCCCCCAGGGCATGAGCCCTAAAAATCAGGACTCAATACTTCAAAACCAAAAGAATGAAAAATTAGAAGAAAATGTGAAACATCTCATTGAAAAAACAACTGATATGGAAAACAGATTTAGGAAAGATAATTTTAAAATTATTGGAATACCTGAAAGTCATGATCAGGAAAAGAGCCTTGACATCATTTTCAAAGAATTACTACAGGAAAATTGCCTGATATCCTAGAAGCAGAGGGCAAAATAGAAATGGAGAGAATCCACAGATCCCCCTGAGAAAGAGATCCCAAAAAACCAACCCCCAGGAATATTATAGCCAAGGTCCAGAACTCCCAAGTCAAAGAGAAAATATTACAAGTATCCAGAAGGACACAATTCAAATACCATGGAGCTGCAGTCAGGATCACAGAGGACTTAGCAGCAACTACATTAAAAGCCTTTAGGGCTTGGAATATAATATGCCAGAAGGCAAAAGAGCTTAGAACACAACTGAGAATCAGCTACCCAGCAAAACTGAATGTCCGCTTCCAGGGAAAAAGATGGACTTTCAATGAACCAGGGGAATTACACATGTTCCTGTTGGAATGGCCAGAGCTGAACAGAAGGCTTGATCTTCAAATACAGGACTCAGGTGAAGCATAGAGAGTGGAGGAGAAGGGGAAAATATGAGGGACTTAATGATGATAAATTGTATGTGTTCCTGTATATTCCATCCACAGAGCAGGTAGAAGGAGCTTTTATAGATGAAGCACAGGAGAAAGCTGAATTTGAAGATAAAATATGGTGTAAAAACGGAGTCAATAGAAAAAAGGGAAATGTAATGGGAGAAAGAAAAAGGAGAGGGGGAATAGGGCAAGATATTTCATATAATAAGATTTTTCTTTATTACAATGAGCTATTGCAATGATACAGAAGGGGGAAGGCAAGGAGGAATGAGGGAATCTTCGCTCTCATCAGAGGTGGCTAGGACAGGAAACAGCATATATACTCAATGGCATATAGACATCTGGAGTAAGGAAGGGGCGACAGGGGGAAGGGGGCAATGTGAATGAAGGAGGAGAGGATGGACCATGGGGGGAGAGTGGTCAAATATAACACATTTTCTTTTTTTACGTCTTGCAAGGGGCTGGGATTGGATGGCTTGTCTGGGACCATAGGGCCAGGTGGATGCTGGGCCTAAGGGGTGGTATGGGGGCTCAGGGCCTCTTGGCCCCAGAGCCGGGGATCTGTCTGCTGTTCCACTCAGCTACCCTACAGCAGAGTCAGAATGAAAGGAGAGAGAAAATATAATACATGGTAGTGGAGAAATACGAAAGGAGGGAGTTGCGATCAGCAATGGCAATGGTGGAAAAATATGGAAGTAACTTTTGTGATGGACTTATCATAAAGAATGTGATCCACCTGCAACAGAATTGGTGGTGTTGGAACACAGACTGAAGCACATTTTTTATTATTATTATTTGGGGGAGGTGCAGGGTAAATGAGGCTGGGTGGCCTGCCTGGGGCTGCATAGTAGGGTGATGATCGTTGGGTTTCTGAGGTTGGATTTGGACCTGGGTGCTCCTGGCTCAAGGTCCAGTGCTCTGTCTGCCACCCGGCCGCCCCTACTATTATTACTATTTTATTTTATTTTATTTTATTTTATTTTATTTTAGGTCTTTTTTTTTTCTTTCGGTTTTTGCAGGGCAGTTGGGTTTAGGTGGCTTGCATGTCACACAGCTGGGTGATTGTTGGGTGTATGGGGCTGGATATGGGCTTGGGTGCTCTTGACTCCAGGGCTGGTGCTCCATCCACTGCACCACCTGGCCATACCTACAATTATTACTATTATTTTTTTATTTTAGTTTTAATTTTTTTTCTTTCCCCTTTACTTTATCTCTCAAGTGAGTCTATATTTTGGGGGTATGGAGGTATTTTGTTTACTCTTTTTTTTTATTTTTTATTTTTTAGGTTTTTGCAGGGCAAATGGGGTTAAGTGGCTTGCCCAAGGCCACACAGCTAGGTAATTATTAAGTGTCTGAGACCAGATTTGAACCCAGGTACTCCTGACTCCAGGGCCTGTGCTTTATCCACTATGCCACCTAGCCACCCCTTTTGTTTACTCTTAAACAAGAATATTTTATTAATATATAAAAAATATTGTTTGTACAAAATGATAATAAATATATATTAAATTAAAAAAATACTGGTTGAGTTCCAAAAGAACTATCCTTTCTTCATTCCAACTTTTTCATTATTTTATGTGTGATTATTTGCCTTTTTTCCTTCAAATGAATTTTGTCTGTTTTTATAAAATAACTCCTTATTAATTCGAATGGCACCAAACTTATAATTGAAGTGGTGTCTTCATTGTTCCCATCAAAAAATAATGAATAGGTGATAAAGTGGATAAAGCACCGTCCCTGGAGTCAGGAGTACCCGAGTTCAAATCCGGCCTCAGACACTTAATAATTACCTAGCTGTGTGGCCTTGGGCAAGCCACTTAACCCTATTTGCCTTGCAAAAACCTAAAAAAGAAATAATGAATATCCTTCAAATTATTTGCCTTAATAAACTTCTACAAAGTTTTGGGCATAACGTGGTGGCATTGATACCATGATATTATGAATTTTAACTTTTTAAAAAAGGCACATAAGCCTACTGTCCCTAATCTCGTCTCTCTCCTCTTTTCCAGGTACCTGTGATCATCTCATTAGGTACTACTGCATCCAGGAAAATGGCACCACAGAAGTAAGAAACTATGAGAATAAAACAAAAGAAATCTATGAGTTGTTGAATAGTCCTTGAAAAGCCTTCTTGAAGTCTAAAAATAGATTACAGCAGGCCACATATTTTTTTAAAAAATTACCTGGAAGAAAAATTCTGCAACTCAAACAAAATTATCAGCTATATTTTTGAGTTCTTACAGTAAGTAGGTATCAAATCCACTTTTGCAAAAAAAATAAGATAGCTTTTATTGAATCTCAAAATGAAATTAATTCAATTAAATGCATATGTAGAAAAATCGCAACTAGTTCATTTCTCAGAAGAAATCCTAGTGTCAAAGTATACAAGTTCTACCCACCTAAAGTGGAATTGTTTTTCAAGGATGATGCCAACAATGATACAGAGTGGTCTATGAACAGTTTATTGCTGTATAATGGTGTTTTGCTGGATTTAACATAGGTCAGACTGAAGTGAATCATTTCATACAGACTATTTTAATATGAAAAAATTAAGATTTGTGGAAACTATGGAATTCCATGTGAACTTCAAGTAGTATCTTCTTATAAAGGATCAGATAAAACTCTCAAGATTAAAGCAGATTATGAATAGCACTCCTACTGAATTTGTGACAGTAACTGGCAGATGCAATGGTTTGCAATCAATACTGTATATCCAGCTACATATCCAGTAGTCAACTTTCCTCCACTTATTTCAAATTTCTAATGGTCTTGACTATTCAACTATACTTTCCCCAGAGGGAACAGTTTGATTTGGAGCCCAGACATTTGGATTAAATAACCATTTGTTATGGGCTAAATTTTGAGGGAGTATATTAAACACATGGGTTCCCTTGAAGCAGGTGTATAGGAAAGTGAAAGAATGAAGTTTATAAGAAGAATATAGTGCATTTTAAAAATGGAAAACAAAAAGATTCTAATTCTCTCCAAAAAGCATTACAGATAAGGCAAGAGAAAAAATGATGCTATGACTTTAATCATAGAAAAATACTAATAAAATTTCTGGGTTTTTTTAAAAAGTATCTATGAACTAATACATTGTCAGTAGAGTTAGAAAAGGCATAATCATTTTAGAAAGTAATTTACAATTAAAATAAAAAACAAAAATGTGACTTTTTGAACCAAATATTCTATCAGTTGACATATTCTAAGGAAATCAACAAAAAAAAACTCCCATATATTCCAAAATATAAATAGAAGCACTTTTTGCAATAGTAAAGAATTAGAAACAAAATCCATCAACTGGAAAATAGATAGACAAATTATGTCACATCAGTATAAGGAAATATTACTGTGCTATTAAAAATAGTGTAAATAAAGTAATAAAAATAAATATGATGACTATGGAGAAGTATGGAAAGATCTATACGAACTAGTACAGACTGAAGTAAGTAGAACCAGGAAAACAATATATTAAATATATATATATATATGTATACAATATATATATAATAATATTATATGGAAAGAAAAATGGCCCAGCAAAAAAACAAGAATAAATGTCTTGATAAATATTAAACTTTAATAAGGACTTTAATAAAGATATATGAAAAGACATCCATAGTCTATCCTTCTTGGAGGGTAGGAGAATTCCACAGGTGTTAGATATTATACATTTTCAGACCTCTTCCATTTTTGATCAATTGTACTAACAGCTTTTTCTTTCTAAAAAGACTGTCATTTGGAATGGTTCTTTGGGAAGGGAAAGAAGGACAGCCAAGATTACTATGGTGATGTTAGAAACAGAAAATATCATTAAAAGTTATTTCAAAATAAAAGTAAAATTTTTAAAAGAAAAGGGCACATTTGGATCTATGTAATTGGTGTATCTTGAGCATACTTTATCTTTTTATCATTTCCATATGCTCTAGTCTTCACCAGCTGTGTTCACATTGTTCCTATCTAATGCACCTGTTCTATTTGGAGTAAAAAGGAGAAGGAAATAAATATCTATCATCCATGAAATTTATGTCAGGAATTGTGCTACATGCTTTACAAATATTATCTCATTTGATCTTCACTAAAACTATAAGGTAAGTGCTATTATCCCTATTTTACCATTGAGATAACTGAGGCACACAGGCGCTAAGTTACCTACCCAGAGTCACATAGCTATCGTCTGGAGTCAGACTTGAACTTTGGTCTTAATACCAATTAACTTTTTCAAAGTGATCCGTACTTCAAAGATGTATTAAGAGCAAACTACAGATACTTTCCCCTACCACCTTAGAAATATACACTCCTTACATTTCCTCAGGCTCTAAGGTGGTGGACGGAGAAATAAGTTCAAAATGTAGTTCACTTCTATTACAGTGAATACTGATCCCTTGGGCTGACCTTTTCCCACTTGCAGAGGACCCTACTTGCCTTTAGGAGACATATATGCCATTCCATCACATGCAGGACTACTGAACAGCCTCTTCCTACTTTCAAGGAACCCTACAACCTGCAGGGCAAGGCTATTCTATCAGTTCCCTGCACTATTTACATTACCTAGTACCCTGAGAGGTCACCACTCTGAGCCTGAACCAATACTGATATTGATAACCGGTCTAAATTCATTCATCAATGACTACTTTCTACCCAGTTATATCTTAACCCTGAGATGTTTACTATCTGTAAGTTAATTTAGTATGTATTATCATTTTCATTATATTGATGATTGGACCTAATCTTAAGCAATCAACGTCTCCCCAATTATATGCCTTTATTTCTGTAGAGTCTATTTTGTAATATATGTTCAATTAACTTTAAATAGAATTTTAAAAGTATTAGGGAGAGGGCAATTTGTCTCTTCTTACTTTAAACATAATCAAAACATTTTATTTCCCTTCTTTTTCTGATTTTCATGATTTCTCCTTTACTTCACATTCAAGCTCTCTTTAGGGGCAGCTAGGTGGTCCGGTGGTTGGAGCACCAACCCTGGAGTCAAGAGGACCTGAGTTCAAATGTGGTCTCACACACTTAATAATTACCTAGCTGTATGACCATGGACAAGATATTTAACCCCATTGCCTTGCAAAAAAAAAAATTTTTTTAAGAATAAAGGACTTTCAAGCTCTCTTTGGTGTACTCTAGTTCATGTCAGTGTCATTTTAGGTCACACTGATATACATATATACATATATGTGTGTGTGTGTGTATGTGGAAATGAAATATAAGGGCATCTGGGGGCATAGATTTTCTTTCCACACTCATGCATAATTATAGATGTATATGTGTGCTTACTGCTTATATGAATAGAAGAGGAAAAATATTTTTGAAAGATGAGGCATCTTATGGAATGTTATCAAGGTTTCACAAATAATTAAATTTCATTAAAATTTGTTGAAAATATTTAGTCATGCTAATGCTATAACAAGTATGTTTTCTATCTCTTGATACTCATTAGCATTATTGTGAGTTTTTCATGAATTTCTCTCTAAAATTAACCCTAAATACAACAGGATTCCTATTTTTATTTAAGGGAATGACATTTAAAACACTGTAAGTTTTAAAATGTGATTTCTCAGAAAATAGATAAAAAATCATGTGTTTTAATAGATCTTTTTTAGAAATCTACCTTTAATTACAAAATTACAAAAATGTCCAGACAGTACATAGTATCTATTTGCATTAATTACTTAGAAACTGTATTTTGCATGCCACAGTATAAAGTACTGAGCCATTCTATCACAGTACTGCTAAAGAAAAAGATCTATTAAGTTTCTTTTTCAAGTAAAAGTCCCTCTGCATGATGCAGTTTCAAAATAATTTTTAACTTTTATAAAGTGGATAGACATATGCTAGGAGTAGTTTATTATATCATAAATTATATTGTTGGGGAACTTTTTATAATTACTAGATGATTGGCTTTGGACCAAAATTAATGTGATGTCATTCTCAATCATAATAAACATGCTTTTTTTCTCTTTCTTTTTGGCAGGAACAGAATATTTAAGAGTCTGTCCTCGAACTACAGATTATTTGTTGTTATGGGATATCAGGATCACATTTAGACCTGGAAAGGTTGTTGGAAATCATTTCATTCAAGCCCTTCATTTTAAAAATGAGGAAATTGACACTTGGAGAGATTAAATGATATATTGAAGATCACACAAGCATTAAGTGATAAATTTGAAATTTGAACCCAGGACCACTAACTCTAAATCTTTTGTACATGAAGATCTTCTCTTTTGGTGTCTTAATATTTAAAATGTTTTTCATCAATATTCTTATCGATTGAGTTCATAAGCACTGAATGTTTTATGTCATTTCATCTCCCAGAAGTAAAAAAAAAAAAATCTCATATTGTATCTTGACCCTGAAATGAAAAGTAATCCTAGCTGAACTGCTCTGGAATTGAGGAGAAAAAGAATGAATAATCTAACAGTTCTTATGTACTTTAAATGTATAGTTTACTTTCTCTTGTCTCTTGAAGCATCAGGCTCCTAGTGCTCGCTTGAGAATCTCTTCTTCTCAAATCTCTTTCATCTAACTGCCACTAAAATAAATAAAGGCTACCATCTTAATTCCTTAAAACTTTGTTCTTTGTATAGGATATGCCAGAAAGATACTAGAGCCAGAATGAACATGAATTCTAAGAGGTCAAATATTACTGAATTCAGTGATGAAACACTAGAATGAAAGTGAGGCCTCAAGTCATTCACTTTTTTCCTAGCTCACCTATGTTTAGAGTTGTGGGAGGGGCAGGGTGCCTCTGGCAATTAATTTTGTTCACTTTAAAATGAATTTCCAGTTAGCCAGTTACTACTTATATTTTTTTTAACCCAAAGCATGCTGTTCTTGGATTTTTATCTTAACAATTATAAAGAATATAAAAATGGAGAGATAGATATTAAAGGGAATAATGTGATTTTGTAGGCAAACTGACTTGTTGAAGATCAAATTCTACAGCATATTTAAGGTTACAGTCTTCATTTCCTTCTTATTCTCACTGCAGTCAAAGCTCCTCCCCCTACCATGTTGCCATGGTAACACTATATTTGGCTGCTAGGTCTGTTGTAAGTTATTGAACTGAGACTGGCTTTTGGTTTAGCAGATAATTAGGTCTGTCTCACAGGTTCATTTTCCTGAGACTGGGATGTGAATATGACCTACAGCTGCCCTCAATTTCAGTGTCACAGAAAAAAAAAATTAACCCTTCCTGAACTCTCCACAGACCTGACTGGTAGGTGTATGAGTTTCTTTCATTGTCATGTTCATCACAGCACATTGTAGAAAATGTAGGTGATGATTTCTCAGTTCTCTATTTATTTTATCCTTTTTCTTAATTCTCTGATTAAGAAGAATGATGCATAATATTGCTTGTCTAACATACTGAAGGGGTGTCTTCATAGACATATTGATAATTTACTAAATAGTAAATAGATTGTACTGTTTGGTCAATGGTGCTCTAAGAGCAAAGAAACATGCTTTTCAGAATTCTGGAATCAGAAATATTTATAGAAGATGCATTGAGTACTAATTTAAGCACAGTCCTTTCCTCTTCTCTTCAGTGGAATATAAAACACTAAATAAGCAACCACAAAAGAGAAACTTTCCAATATTACATCTACAGTATTATACACCCTAATGAATACTTACATCTTTATTGGCATTTTATTGTTTATCATTTTTAAAATGCTAACATTTAACAATTGTGCCAACAAATTTGGTCAGATCTATGCCTGAAATTTAGAAAATCATCATTTCTCAAAGTTTGAATTTGTGGTAAGATTTGATTAAAATATAATTTTTGTTAATGACAAAGATTACTTGGGCATAGAGAAAAAATAGAAAACAGAAATAGTAGATTCAAAACTATCTGGCAATTTACTTATATTTTTTACATTTTTCCCAAGGGAAGAGGCACCTAAGAGAACCAGCCTTGAAATCAGAAAGACCTGCATTCAAGTACTATCTCTGACTGGACTGATTATGTGAACCTGGGCAAACTGTGTAACTTCTCAGCACTGCAACACCTTTCTTGACCAAAAATTGTGAATCAGTGCTAATCTAGCCTTTATGGGGAATTTCCTTATCAAGAGTTCCCTATACCAATGAAATTACAAATCTTTTAAAAAGTAGTAATAATTTCTGCAAGAACATAAGCTTCTTAAAAGCAGAGTCTGTATCCCCAAAGCTTTGCAACATCAAAGCTTAATAAATGCCTGTTACTGAAGTGTTGAACAATTAAGAAATATGAAGCTAATAGATAATAGTGTGTTTTAGTAAGGGAAAAACAATGGGGAAATAGCCTCAAAGCAATTTTTATTTGAATATTTTTCATAGTTTATATGGACCCTTACATTAAAGATAGAAAAAGAACACCAGCATTAAACTAAAATCTGCTTAACTTAAAATTGCAGAGTAGAATCTGAGAAATTCCACAGCTGAATTGACTAGTGAATCCCACTGTCATGGGATCTTATGGCAGTGGAAGTAGAATTTTCAAAAAGTGATTAAATTTTTCTCCCTTTCTTTCACTAGTTAGATATGGTATTTATTTAGATATAATACATATTATACATGTGTATATTCATATATTTCACATGTGGCCTTGTGTTTTAGTATAAGTGAGAATATTCTGGGGAGCCTTGGAAAGAATCCATTCAAACTCTAAGTGGAGGCAATATCTCTGATGGAAAAAAAATGGAGTGTGATTCAAGTTCTTCTTGAGGAAGGGACAAGGGACATCAAGATGGTGGACTTATTGAGGTTTAGGGAAGAGGTAAAATTATTGTAAAAGAAAGCC
Source organism: Macrotis lagotis (assembly GCF_037893015.1). Taxonomy (NCBI): domain Eukaryota; kingdom Metazoa; phylum Chordata; class Mammalia; order Peramelemorphia; family Peramelidae; genus Macrotis; species Macrotis lagotis. The sequence continues at coordinate 492,213,803 of NC_133658.1, forward strand.
ACTATTTACATTTGGAAGTATGAGACCCATGTTTAGAAAGGGAATGACTTCCTCATACTTATCAGATTGACTAAAATGATAGAAGGGGAAAATGACAAGTGTTAGAGGAGATGTGAAAAATTTAGAACACTTATTAGTGTTCTGTTGGTGGAACTGTGAACTGATCCAACCATTTTGGAGAGAAATCTAAAATTATGCCCCCAAAGTTATAAAACTATTTATACACTTTGACTCAGAAATGCCACTATTAGATCTGTTTCCCAAGATAATAAGTGAAAAATGAAAAGAACCTTTATGTTCTAAAATATTTCTAGCAGTTTTCTTTATAGTGACAAAGAACTGGAAATTTAAGGAATGCCCATCAATTGGGAATGATTAAGTAAGTTGTGGTAAAGTTGTGATAGTATATTATCGTGCTTGTAAGAAATGATGAACAAGTTGATAGAAAGAGTGAAATGAACAAAACCAAGGAAAATGGTGTATACAGTAATAGCAATGTTATTCAAAGAACAACTGTAAACAACCAAGATATCCTCAGTATTATAAATATTCAAATTCACTACAAAGAACCTTTGAAGGAAGAAGCTATTCACCTCCAGAAAGAACTGATAGAGGTTTTACATAGTATGGTTTTACATTTATTTATGTCAAATGGTGGTATTTTCTAGGACAGGGTAGGACAGGAGGGAAGAAGACAGTTTAGAACTTAAAATATAAAAAAAAAATTAAATTGAAAAAATGATTAAGGAAAATAAGGAATAGTTTCATAGTTTAAAAGGGGAAAACAAATTAACTTACTAACCTAGTAAATTCCAAAACTCTCCAGGATCAACTAGTCTGTTTGGAATTGAAAGCTCTTTACAACATAGGTCCTTACTCCTTTCTTTCCATTCACCAATCCAAACATGTTGATCTACTTAACTCTTGCTTAATCATGATGCTCCAACTCCTACTGTCTAGCTTTTGCATTCTATCTTCTTCCTTCCATGAATAATCTGCCTCCTTACTTGAATAATCTGTCTTCCAGAATTTCTGGTTTTTCCTCCAAGAGCTACCTGCAGTCTTTCCCAGTCCCCTTAGTTATTAATACCTTCCATCTAAGGTTACTTTCTATCTTCTATATGTATCTAGTATATACTTATTCAGATCATGCTTTTTCCCTATTAGGATGTATAATAATAATGTTGTCCTTCATTTTCGAAGAAAAGCATGACATCATGGAGATGATCCCATGACAATCATGTGAATTGGATTTGAGTGAGAGGGGGGCTTAACTATGTCACCAGCTTCACTTTCTCCTTCAGAGCCATCTTGGGCCCAATGGTCAGATGTGAATCAGGACTACTAGAGATGGTCCTGGATGCAAGGCAATCAGAGTTAAATGACTTGCCCAAGATCACACAGCTACTAAGTGGCAAGTGTCTGAGGCGAAATTTGAACTCTTATCCACTGAATCCACAGTGCTCTATCCACTGAGTCACCTAGCTGCCCCCTTAGAGTATATACCCCATGTATACTCCACAAGAGTAAAACTGGTTTTGCTTTTTCTTTCTATACCCAGAGTCTGACCCACAGGGTGATGAAGCAATTCACTTACTAGTTCCCTGACTGTGATGGCAGTCAAGTCCAATGGAATAGTGAATTCAAGAAGACCCAAAGTGAACTCACCCATGTTGGAATACTTTACCAGTATAAAGAAATTTCCCCTGGAGACAAATTACAAATTGTAATATTATTACAGATCTTTTAACTAAGTGATATCATTCTTTGACTTATACCCCTAAGGGAGTGAGGACTGGAGAACACCCAACTTGAATAAAAATAATTATAGTGATACTTTGTGTTGTAGCAAAGAACTTGAAATAAAATTAGGTGTTCATCAAATGTGGAATGAACACACTGTGGTACAAGAATATACAGAGCAGCACTCTTGTTTCATATCAAAGAACTGGAAAGAAAAATATGTGTCCAGCCATTTGTGAATGATTAAATAAATTGTGGTATTTTCCTATAATGAAATAGCATTAAGTAATATTGCTTCTTCAAACAAATATCAAAAGCAAAATCAGGAAAATAATTCATATGATAGCTATAATAATAAAATAAGAAAGATAACAGAACTCTGATTAAAGAAGTGACCAATCATGACTTCAAAAGATTGAAGATGAAACAGAACTCCTAAGTCAACAAAGAGATGATAGATCTCTATGCCAGAAATGAAGCACATATTCTTAGATGTGGAAATATATTGATCTGTTTTGTTTGATTATGTGTTATAATAGAGGGCTTCTACTTTTGATAGTGGAAAACAAGTGGTCAATTAATACACATTTACACATATACACATTTAATGAAACACACATAAGGTTTGGTCATCAAATATCCACATTAGGCATATATGACAATGAATATCTTTTTATGCATTCTAAGTTCATTGCTTCTTTGTCAGGACATGGCTTCTGGCTACTTGAGTTTGGTTCTGCCTATGAGGAGTCATTATTCAGACTCAGGAAGCAAGAGTGGAAATAAAACAAAAATTTATTAAAAGAAGTTACAACACATAGGAAGGGGTAGGGAGAGAGAGAGGGAGGGAGAGAGAGATAAAAGAACAGCCAAGCAATGCTGGCTGGACCACAGGTCAGAGGAGACTGCAGCCCTGAGCTGGAGTCCAACTCAGGTTTTTATGTCTTGCCTCTCATTCAGAGGGCAAAAGGTGAATTCACTTTCTCTTACTAGACCAGGAATTGGGTAGAGGGTAAGCCTAAGGAGATCAGGATACAAATTTTACATTAAACAATGGAATCAATAGTAATGGGGATCTCCACCCAATTTGAGCAGATTACAAATAGTTTCTGTTACAATCATAATTCTCTACTTCTAGTCAATTTACATCTCAAGAGTAGGTGGTGGTCAATTTACATCTCCACCCAATTTCTACATTCACAATTCTCTTCATCTTTCCCCTGCATCAATTATGTTCATACTCCACAATTTATACTCTACATTTATTTAGCCATTAAGAACAACAATAAACATTTATGTGCCACTCACTGTGATAAATACTTTACAATTATCTCATTTGATCCTCACAACAATCCTGGGAAGTAAGTGCTCTTATTTTCCCCATATACAGTTGAGAAAATAGAAGTTAGGTAACTTGACCGGAATCATATGGTTAATAAATGTCTGAGACCAATTTTTGAACTCAGTAAGTCAGGAAGACTACAAGTCCAATACTTCTGCATCACCCTACTGTACCAACTAGCTACCCCTTAGTTACCAATTTTTGGCTACTATGAAAAGAGTTGATCTTTTGTAAATATAGATCATTCTCTTTCTTTTGACTTCTTTGGGATTTAGGTCTTTGATAGATCAAAGGAGATTTACAATTTGGTAACTTTCTGGGCAAAGCTACAAACTGCTTTCCTAAATGGGGGGGGGGGGGCAATTCATAGCTCCACTAACAGTGGATTAATGTGTCTCTTTTTCATAGGTTGTCAAACATTCATCATTTTCTTCTTTTGTTTTTTTCCAAACTAATAGGTTTGAGGTTAAATTTGTTTCAATTTGCAGTTCCCTAATTCTTGGTGATTTCAAGCATCTTAATATTTTTAATATCTTGGATTTCTTTCTTTGAAAATTAACTATTTACTGGTTGAGGGAGATGCAGATTATAATCCCTACTCCTGAGGAAATTGAGACTGATGGAGCTTTGGAACTTGAATATTTGGAGCTATAGTAGAATAAAACTAATCAGGTGTCCTCACAGTATGGCACCACTAGTAGAAATCTAGAATACTTGAAAAGGGGAAAACACATTCAGGTTGGAAACAGAATAAGTGGTAAAACAAAAAACTCCTGGGTCAGTCTTGTAGGCTTACTTCTAGGAGTGGCCTGAATTTTAAAATAGGAAGAGCAAAAAGGGGGGGGGGGGGGGAGGAAGGAAGAAGAAGGAAAGGAAGGAAAAATTTAGATTAGAATTCTTCCAATTTTTTCTATCTTATATCTCTTTGTGGGAAATATTTTTTTTCCATTTTTTCCTATTTTAGCCTCTTTGATCTTACCTATTACTTGATTAGTCATCAACTTTTTTTCCTATCCATAGATCTTCTATCTACTCTTAGTAGAGTGCTGGACAGTAAATAAGTGGTTTTTTCCTATTCCCCCTTTCTTGTTCCTCTAATTTGTTTATTATGTAACCTTTTCTATCTGGGTCACCTATCTATTTGGAGTTAATTTTGTTCTATGGTGTGAGGTGTTTGTAATTTCTGCTAGACTGCTATCCAGTTTTCCCAGCAATTTTTGTCATATAGTGTCATCTTTGTCATATAATCATATTTCCTCCTTTAAGGGGATCTTTAGATTTATCTAATGTGTTTGCAACAGATGTGTTAGCTTGCTTCTTTATCTTGTGCATTTATTCTGTTCCATTGATCAATCTCTATCTCTTTTTTTAAAAAAATCATTACCAAATCATTGTTATGATTGCTCCTTTGTAGTAAACGTTGAGATCTGGTTCAGATAGAACCCTTTCCTGCCTAATTTATCCCACTATTATTGCCCTTGGGAATCTTGTCCTTTTGTAATGCCAAATAAATTCTGTATTTTTTTCTATTTCTTCAAAATATTCTTTAGAAGTTCAGTACAGCATTGTATGAGAAAATTGATTTAAATAGTATTGTCTTTTTTTGTATCTTAACCTACCTGTGACCAATGAATGTTTCTCTATTTATTTAGATATCTTTACTGGTATAGAGTATACAATTGTGATCATATAGTTTTGCATTGTCTTCGAATAAATTTCCCAAATTTTTTATTTTATATAATTATTTTAATGAATTTCTATCTCTTCCTGTTGGTTTTTGTTAGCAATGTATTGGAATCCTGATAATTTATATTTATTTTCTTTAATATTGCTGAAGCTGTTTCAATTAATTTTTGACTAGGATTTTTTAATTAGACCATGCCATCATCTTCAAAAAGTTATTTTATTGTCTCTTTATCTATGCTTATTCCATCAGTTTTCCCCTTGTATGTAACTAGTATCTCTGATAGTATAATGAATAGAAATGTAATATTAAGTATCCTTATTTATTGTTAATATTTTGGGAAGTTTATCATCATTACTTAAATGATGACCTTTGGTTTCAGTTAGATACATTTATCGTGTTGTCTAGTATTATCAGCAGAAATAAATGTTACATCTTGTCATCTCCTTTAGATTTTTAGATAGTTGCATAAATGTCTAGTTTTTATACTAATACAATGTCTATGATATCTTTCAGCAAAATGTAGTTTTTCTATTTATCTCTTTTCACAGTTGCTTTATCTGAGATAGAGTGCTACCCATGTTGTTTTTTTATTAAAGTCTAGCTAAAGCATATTTTTTCTCTACTCTTTTATTTTAACTCTTTGTTCATCTTTCTGTTAAAACAAAAATTTTATTGAATTTTGATTTCCAATCTAGTCTACTATCTATACTCTTCCATTTTTGTGGGTGAGTTCTCATTGCCATACATAGTTATGATGGTTAATTACCTATCCCCCTCCATCCTATTCTCTTATATTTGATTTCTCTCTAAAGAAGAAAGTAGTGGGGCAGCTAGATGGTACTGTGGAAAGAGACCTGGCCCTGGAGTCAGGAGGACCTGAATTCAAATCCAGCCTCAGACACGTAATAATTGCAGCAGCAGCTATTTCCCTGCTCCTCTTCTCATTCCCCCACCCAGAGACAAGTAACATATTTTAGACTTTTATTTTATTTTAATATTCTTTGAAATCTTTTGTCCTTAGAATTTGTCTCTACTCCCTCCTTCAATTTCCCTTTCTTTTCATCCCTCTCTTTCTTTTTGTCTCTGTCTCTCTTGTTCCCCTATTAAGTGAATTTCTACACCCAACTATTGGTATATATATTCTTATTTTCTCTGATCAGTTCAGATGATGTGTTACTCATACTTCTCCCCAATCAATCATTCCTTCTTTTTTGCATAAAGTTCTACTTCGTATTGTGATCATGAATTAATTTCCCCCATTCTTCTCTTTCTTATCCTCATCCCAGTGTACTCTTCTTTCCCTACTTCCGTTCTTCTTTTAAGATTAGCAAAAATTAAGGGAACACACACCTAACTCCTCCAATTAGATTCCCTTTATGACTCCTGATAATATGGAAGTGCTTACTTGTTCCAGGATAAAAACACTCTAGATGCTGAGGGAAATTCCAGGATGAGATAGAAGCAAAGGTCTGATTTTGAAGTCCAGACTTTAAAGAATAGAATCTTGATGGAAATAAAGACTGACTGAACTGGGACACCCCCCCCCAAAAAAATAGGAAACTCAGAAGATAGTCACCAAAAGAAGAAGAGAGTGGGCCTTCATGAGGAATATTCCTGGGTAAGAAGACTGTAAGGACAATTGAGATGTTCCAGGGTAAGACAAACTCATCAATGGCAGAGGAGCATGAGCTTTAAGAAAGGATATTCTTAGGGGTACTCGTGAATTCTTGATGCTTTAACCATTCTTAATGTTTTTAGTTCATTCTGCTTTGAGACATTTCTAATTATTAAGCAGTTTTTGCTGACATTAAGTCTAAATTTGTCTTTTTCAAGTTGTACCCGTCATTCCCAATTCTATCCTCTCAGTCAAAATAGAACAGGTCTATTCTTTCCTCCACTTAAGTCTTCCAATACTTGAAGAGAACTATTATACAACCTTCCCTGAATCTTGTCTTTTCCAAACTAAACATCCTCAGCTTCTCTAAATTATTTTTTAAAATTTAAATTCACATCAGTAAATGTGAATATGAATATTTCCTAATATAAACATACACACACACACATACACACACATACACACACATACATACAAACACACACGTGTACAGAATGGTAGGACAACTGTGAAATCACAAATTTCTAAATATAATTTTTAAAAATATATTTCAAATTTAACATGGTAGCTCCAGGACTGCCCAGTTTATGTCCCTCACTTTTTTTCTGCCATTCTATTTCTTTAATGATTAATTGGTGGTATTTATTTTTTCTCCTTTCCTAGGATTTTGTGGGTTTTGTAAAATTTTTGAAGAACTGTGTTATCACTGCTATAATCACCCCATGAACTGTCTCATGAACACGTGGTTGAAGGAAAAAAAATCTGACTTCGCCATTTTAAATACCCTTTGAAAACTTTTGGAATGATAAGTATGAAGAACCTTCTAAGGATCTGGTCTACTGGCTTAGGCAGATCCAGTCAAACCTATTGTGCTAACCACTGACCCCGTTGTGTAAGGAAGGCTTGGTTGTAGGATAAAGGCAGTAATGATCCCAGAAGTCTTTAAAATTTGCTATAGAAATTTTACTGACAGGGGTGGCTAGGTGGCGTAGTGGATAAAGCACCGGCCCTGGAGTCAGGAGTACTTGGGTTCAAATCCAGTCTCAGACACTTATTAATTACCTAGCTGTGTGGCCTTGGGCAAGCCACTTAAACCCGTTTGCCTTGCAAAAAACCTAAAAAAAGAAAAAAAAGAAATTTTACTAACAGTAAGACTAGTTATTCCATATGTCACTGAAAATTTATGAGACCATGAAAGTAAAACTCATTTTCATGTATGGATGTCATATTTTATCTAGTATTAAGTTGGACATTGCCTATCAGAGTTGGGTAGTGGTACAATACAACTGTTAGTTACATATACATACATACATACATATATATATATATATATATATATATATATATATATATATATATATACTAATAGTCAGGGAACAAATAAGATTGATACATATCTCCAGTCCTAATAAACCACCTGATCCAAAGTTCTGAAGTACATATGAATCCAAATAATTGCCTATCATTACTTGAGTGATACAAAATGAGCCCTCTAACAGTGTGGATAAAGCATAGATACTTAATTGTTAGATGGAAAAAGGAACATTCAAGATTGAACTCAAGCCTCTTAGATATAAATGTTCTTCATAAACAGGTTAAAATTCTACCATACACTGACATTTCCATTCTAAATTCTGACAATTTATCTCCTCCAGGACCTGACTCTAGGAGAAATCCCTTTTAACTAGGTTACTGATGACTTTGCCCATTACATGGGAATTCTATATAACCATTAATCTGGTAATAGGGATATCCTATGTAATGGGGGTCCTGAAGAATCTCCCCAATAGGATAAGCTATGGGATGCATGGCTATGCTTCTGATTTTATCCACTTTGCCTCCATAGTTCAGTCACCTTCTTGTCTTGAAACTTCTCCCAGTACTTGAAGTCTTTTTACCCCTTAGCCATGCTTATCCCCTTCTCTTATTGTTGTGTTCCTTTCAGGACCTCCATCTTTGGAGATGAGCTTACTCTGGCTATGCTTCAATCCCATTCCTTCTAAGGTTCTGATTCTATGGATTTAATCATGATGACCCTGTATTTATACCCTATCAGCACCTTTTTGTATGTTTTCTTCCATTAGAAAGTCAGCAACTTAAGTACATATATTTATCCACATATATTTTTATCCAGGGCATCTTAGTGGTGCAGTGGATAGAGCAACTGTCCTTGGAGTGAGGAGAATGACCACTCGAATCCGGCCTCAGAAACTTGATGCTTACTAGTTGTGTGACTTTGGGCAAGTCACTTAACCCTGATTGCCTCGCATCCAGGGTCATCATCTCCAGTCATCCTGATTCATATCTGGTAACTGGACCTAAATGGTTCTGGAGGAAACAGTGAGGCTGGTGATTTAGCACAGCTCTACCTCACTACCAATTCACAAGCTTGTCATGGCATCACCTCCCTGATGTCATGGTCTTCTAAAATGAAAAACAAGCATTATTATTATTATTATTATTATTATTATTATTATTATTATTATTTCCAAGGAAAGTCTATGTATCAATAAAATTTTAATCTATTTTCCAAATAGTGATACAGGGTTTCTCCAGTTTTCAAGTGGTCAACTCATTTGCATCAATTAAATATCAAGTAACTCTCTAGAATGATTTCATTTTAGTACATGTGTATATTTGTAAATTGTAGTAGTTTATCTCTATTCCAGGGGGAAAAAAATTACATTTCACTTCTTTACTTACATTTAGATTTGCCTCAATATATTATCTGCAAGATTTAAATTAATCACTGGTATTTCTACCATTACTATGTCCAGCTCCTGGCAAGGTTGTTAATATATGACTTTAAAAATGCATGTCAAATATCTCTGATATACTGCTGAACAAACCATTAAATTATATGGAATACGTTTGCTGTAGTCTAAAATGATAGTATTGATATCTCTTTCTCTGGTTAAACCACATTGTGGCTAGCTTCTTTAGAAGGGAAATTTTAAGCAGGAACAAATGCAAAGTACAGTGACTTATGATGGTTAGAGGAATTTGAAACTGTTACATGAGAATCATGTGAATTAGGGATGCTAAACCTAAAAGATACGGTTAAGTGTCAGTTGACTTCAAATGTTTTGTGGGCTGTCCACTGAAAAAGACAAATTTGTTTTCCTTAGTTCTAAGAGGTTAATACTAAAATCACTAAGTGAATGTTTAGATTTGCTGCTTTTTTTAAAGGGAAGAATGAGATTGAGTCTAAGTTTTATATTGTTTGAGAACTTGCTGTTACATGTAGAAATTAAATTGACTTCATTCTGTCTAGAATTGAAAGTCCTCTAACCATGGGAGCTTCACAAATCTCTATACTTTGTGTCCATCTTCTCTTTTCCCTCTATAGAATTTCATTGATCATAACTTCAGTTATCATCTCTATGTAGATAATTTTCAGATCTATTTGTCAAGCTCTTACCTTGTTCTTGATCTCTAATCTCTCATTTCCAACTGTCTGTTGGACATCTTTAACTGAATATCATGATTATTTCTTTAAATGAAACATCTAAAACTCAATTCATTACCATTTCCCCTGGACCTTTCCTTTTTCTGAATTTACTGTTGATAATGAAGTTATCACTGTCCTCCCATTCTTCCAGGAACACAACCTAAGTGTCACATCCTTTACTCCTTAGTCTCTCTCAGCTCCCATAAATCATTAGCTCCTTATCTTCACAACATCTCTTATATATACCCCTTTCTCTCCTCTAACACTATCACCATCCTGGCATAAACCCTCATCAAGCAACTTCTGAGAGTACAAAACAGGTCACATCTAGATGCCAGTCCAATTTTATCTCAGAATTGGTGGAGTCCTCCAAATATGCTGGTGTTCTGCCCCAACTTCCCTTCTTACTCAGTACAAATTGCCCAACTCAGAAGATCAAGCCTCTGGCTTTTAACTTTCTGTGGTACAGGGGGACAAGGATGGAAAGGTAGCGCAGAGTTGAGTCATATTGCAAGCCAGAGGAGAAGCTAGAATTTTCAGTTAGAGTTTCATGGCCCGTACAGAAAAAAAGTTGAGTGATTGTTTTAGGAAAAAGGATTAACCTATGAGGTCTAGGCACCAGAAAGATTGCCATCAAAAAGGAAAAAAGATGGAAAGTGAGTAATAAGGAAAGTAAGTGGGGAAAAAAGATATTTACAAAAATTTGATAATCAAAGAACTAGACAAAAAATGTGGATTTTTTTTCTCATTCTCAAGAGTATTTCTCTCTCATTTTTAAAAATTTCATTGTTACACTGCCTTCAGATATCCGAATGGATCTATGATCTTGTTGAATTGGGGGTTCTTTCTAATGATGAATCCTACATGCCAATCCTGTCAGAGAAGTTAAGAATATCAAAAACCCATCACAAGGAAACATGGAGCTCACAAGACAGAAAACCAGTTTTGTTGAAGGGAAGATAATAAAATAAAGGACAATCAGGGAGAATGTAGAAACAGGTTAGAGTTCTTAAGTATTCCAAAGTTATTTTCTCTAGTATGTTGCTATTGTGAAAATTGTTCTTGAATTCAGATGACTTCATTCATTAGTTCATATCTATCTCCCCAATCTTTGAAAATTTATCTTTCAAATCAATGAAATAAAATTAAATAAAATTGATAAAGTGCTTAAGACTGGCAGAAGTCTCTATGTAAATGTTATTTCCCTTTCTCACTTTTTCTTTTTCATTATTTCTTACTATTGAATATTTTATTCAATTAGATAATTAGTTCATGCCATAAATTCTTTAGCCCTTTCTCAATTAATGGGTATTCCTATTAGTTTCAAGTTATTTGCCTCTACAGAAAGTAATATTTTTAATGAAAACATCAGTCCTTGAATTTGAGGTAAAATCAAAGTTGCTTTAATTTGAATTTCTCTTATTATTAATCATGTGAAACATTTTCTCATAATATTAACTTATAATTTAAGTCAAGCATTTGAATTTCTGCCATTAGAAACAACCTAATCAATTTGGGATGGGTTGAGAATATCTTCTAATACCTTTTCTTTTGAGTCATGATTGATCCTTGTAATTTTGTTACATTCATTTCTTTTTTAATTTTGGTTGTTTTTTTCATTCATCGTGTACATATTTTCTTGATCATGTTTACATCACTCATAAAGATATTTCCATGCTTCTCTTTATATCTCATCCACATCAATCCTCACAGCAGACTAATTTTCCATGGCATTCATATAAAATAATTTCTAGTGATTCCCCAATCAATGGTAATTTATGCAAGAAAGTTATGAAAAGAAAATCAGTAATTTTTCAAATTAGGTACAAAACATTTCTAAAGAAAATAATTTCTGAAAAATTGAATTGGCCAAATAGAAGCTAATGACTCTGAGACATCAAGAAGTAATAAAACAAGGACAGCTAGGTGGCACAGGGAATAGAGCACCGGCCCTGGAGTCAGGAGGACCTGAGTTCAAATCCGGTCTCAGACACTTAATAACTACCTAGCTGTTGGGGTGGCTAGGTGACGTAGTGAATAAAGCACCGGCCCTGGAGTCAGTAGTACCTGGGTTCAAATCCGGTCTCAGACACTTAATAATTACCTAGCTGTGTGGCCTTGGGCAAGCCACTTAACCTCGTTTGCCTTGCAAAAACCTAAAAAAAAAAAAAATAACTACCTAGCTGTGTGACCTTGGGCAAGTTACTTAACCCCATTGCCTTGCAAAAATAAAAACATAATAATTTTAAAAATAAAAAAGAAATAATAAAACAAAATAAAAAGGTTGAAAAAAACAGAAGAAAATTCAATTCAATAAACATTTTTCAGCACCTACCATGTGCCAGGCACTATGCTAAATGGTGAAGATACAAATAGAAAAAGAGACAGTCCCTATCCTCAAAGAGCTTATCTAATGGGAAGGGGAGGAGAGGAGAGAGGGGGGGTCATTTCACAAAAGGAAGCTGAAATATGGACATGGGGCAGTTAAAGAGTCAGTGGGACAGGGTGGGGACCATAGAATTAAGGCACAGTAGAACTATCAAGGGAAAAAATAGAAAAGTGTGAAATATCTCATAAGAAAAAAAAATTTACCAGGGAAAAGAGATCGAGAAAATGCAATTTAAAAATCATTTGACTACCTGAAACCGCTGAGCAACAACAACACAATGAATTTAGATATCATATTCAAGAAATTACAAATAAAAATGGCTCAGAAATTTAGAACCTGAGTGTAAAATAGAAATTGAAAGAATTCACCACTCATCTCCTGGTGACTAGCACAGCACCCCCTCACTCAAATCCAATTCATGTGCATGTCAGCAAAGTGATGCCATGATCTTCTTTGAGAATGAAGAATAAACATCATCATCATGAACATTAAAATGAAAATTTCTGGGAATATTATAACCAAAATTCAGAACAATGAAGTAATGGAAAAAATATTGCAAATTAGAAAGAACCAAACAGAGTTTTTGATAAGAAACTCACTTGAAACAGAAAGATATACAAAGAGTTAAAATAAGGAACCTGAGAAAATTCTATTATGCTTCAGTTAAAGTTTTTTTAAAAAGGCAGTAGTGGTACTCATAATCTCATACAAAGTAAATATAAAATAATAGGACTAATTAAAAAAGATAAAGAAGGAAACTGCATTTTGCCAAAATGTACCATAGAAAATTAATTAATATTAACATTGAACTTATATGCATCATAGACCTCTGGAAATATTGAATAGGAATAGAAAGGAGTACATCATTCTCAGTTGTTCATAGCACTTTCACAAAAATTTGACTTCTAGGGCGCAAAAATCTCAAACACAGAAAAGCTGCAATGTTAAATGCATCTTTTTTCTGATTTTAATGCAATAAAAATGCATTATTTGTACTTTTGCTTTGTAAACTCAAAATTAGAAGCCAGTATAATACTAAAACAATAAGTGAGTCAAAGAACAAATCATAGAAAATAAATAATTTAAGATGGCAAGAAAGACAACATAACAAAATCTGTAATATGCAGTATTCACTGGAAATTTTAAATTTCTAAATATGTCAATAAAAGTGACAAAGGACAGAGCAATGAATTGGACATGCAATTAAAAAACTAGAAAAACAAAAATTAAAAAACCTCTAATTAACATCAAAATATAAATCTCACAAATCAAAGAACAGAATAACAACACTAAACAAGTAGTTGTTTTTTTAATTAAGTAGATGATCTGTTGGCTAATTTGATTTTTTAAAATAAAGAAGAAAACCAAATTGAAGAAGGTAAATTCACAACCAATTAAGAGAAAAATAAAAACAATTATTAGGAGATATTTTTCCAAAACACATGCTAATAAAACTGATAATAAAAGGGAAATAGATGAATATTTACAAAAATTTCAATTGCCCAGATTCCTAAATAGGAATTAGAATATTCAATTAACTCTACTTTAGAAAAAGAAATTGAGCTAGTCATAAATGACTTTTTTATGGAAAAAAATAACGTTAAAGTGTATTTACATGCTAATTCCACCAAACATTTAAAAGGACGATTAATTCCAGTACAACAGAACCTCTTTGAAAAACTGAAAGTAAAGAAAATTTAGATTCTTTCTGTGTCATAAATGTGGGCCTGATATCTAAACTAAGGAGAGTCAAAACATAAAAAAACTCTAAATCAGTTTTCTTAATGAATATTGATTGAAAAAAATATGATCAAGGAAATTACAGTAATATATCACAAAGATTATATACACTGTGAACATACTGAATTTGTACTAGCAATGGTAGACTAGTTCAATTTTGAGAAAATTATAAACATAATAAGCATGTCAATAAACACCAAAAAATACAGCATTTCAAGAAGTTCAGAAAATGTAGTTGAGAAAAATACAAGATCCATTCTTGTTTTAAAAATCAAATACCAGAAAATACAGTAATAAATGGTGTTTTCTATTTGAAACCAAGAGCAATCATTATCTGCCATGGAGATAAATTAGAAACCTTTGCAATTAGATCAAAGTGATACAAGAATGTTCATTATCACCATTATTATTCATTATTGTACTAGAAATGCTAGCTCTAGCAATAAGACAAAAAAGTAAAATGAAGAAATAAGCATAGGGAAAGAAGAAACGAAACTATCACTCTTTGCATATAGCATGGTGGTTTGTCTAAAGAACATAATCAAAACAACAACTTCAGCAAAGTTGCTGAAGGAGGAAAATTAATCCACATATATCACCTATATTTCTGAATATTGTCGATAAATTCCAACAGGAAGAGATAGAAAGAGAATTTCTACTTAAAATAACTATGGACAGTTTAAAAAACTTGAAAGTCCACTTGCCAAGACACACATAGAAACTATATGAACAAAACTATAAAACACCCTTCACACAAATAAATACATCTAAATAAAATGGAAAAATTAATATTAAAAATTAATATTTCATGGGTAGGTTAAGGTAATATAAAAATGATAATACTACTTAAATTAATTTTCTTATTCAGTACCATACCAATAAAAAATTAGCAAAATTTATCTTGAGGAACAAAAAGTTAAGAATATCAAGGGAATAAATCACTGAAAAAAATGGGAAGGAAGGGATCCGAGTAAAACCAGATCTCAAACCATATTACAAAGCTGAATATCAAAATCAAAATTTAGTATTGGGTAAAAAATACAGAGACTCATCAGTGGATCAGATTAGTTAAACAATATACCAGAGCAAATGAGCACAGTAAACTGGTCTTTTTTTTTTCAACAGGGGTTCGAATCTTTTATTTTCAATTCTTGTATTTCATTGTTTTTAAGAAAAATTTTATTTATTTTGAGTTTTACAATTTTTCCCCTAATCTTGCTTTTCTCCTCCCACCCCCCACAGAAGTCAATCTGTTACTCTTTACATTGTTTTCATGGTATATTGATCTAAGTTGAATGTAATGGGAGAGAAATCATATCCTTAAGGAAAAAAATAAAGTATAAGAGATAACAAAATTATATATTAAGATAATGGGTTTTTTTAAATTAAAGGTAATAGTCTTTGGTCTTTGTTCAAACTGCACAATTCTTTCTCTGGATACAGATGGTATTCTCCATCACAGATATCCCAAAATTGTGCCTGATTTTTGCACTGATGGAATGAGCAAGTCCATCAAGGTTAATTGTCACCCCCAAGTTGCTGTTAGGGTGTACAGTGTTTTTCTGCTTCTGCTCATCTTGCTCAACATAAGTTCATGTAAATCCTTCCAGGTGTCCCTGAATTCCCATCCCTCCTGATTTCTAATAGAACAATAGTGTTCGATGACATACATATACCACAGTTTGTTAAGCCATTCCCCAACTGAAGGACATTCAGTTAATTTCCAATTCTTTGCCACCACAAGCAGGGCTGCTATGAATATTTTTGTACAAGTGATGTTTTTACCCTTTTTCATCATCTCTTCATGGTATAGTAGACCCAAATAGTAGTATTGCTGGATCAAAGGGTATGCACATTTTTTGTTGCTCTTTGGACCTAATTTCAAATTGCTCTCCAGAAAGGTTGGATGTAAACTATTCTTTGATAACCTCAAAGGTCAACTAATGAAACAATTCACTATTTGACAAAAATTGCCAAGAAAACTGAAAAGTCTGGTAGAAACTAGGCATGAACCAACATCTCATACCATATACCAAAATTAGTGCAAAATGAGTGAACGATCTAGACTTAGAGGGTGTTATTATGAACAAATTAGTGGAATACTAAAAAAATTAGCTGCCAGATCTATGGTAGAGAAAAAGAGGTTCACTTAAAATAAAATAGATAATTTTGATTATACAAAATTGAAGTTTTTGCACTAATAATATCAATGTAACTAAAATTAAAAGAAGGAAAAGAAGGAAATCTTTGCAGTACATTTCTCTGATCAAGTCAAACATGAGGAATTGAGTCAAATTTATAATAAAAGTTCTTTGCCCAATTCATATGGTCAAATAATATGAAATGGCAATTTTCAGAGGATGAAATCAAAACTATCAATAACCATATAAAATGTTCTAAATTACTAATAATTAGACAAATTCAAATGAAAACCATACTGAAGTACCAATTCATACCAATCAAATTGGCTAAGATGACAAAAAAAAGGAAAGTGACAAATGATGAAAATGATATTGGGGGGGAACTGAGGTGGGAGGAAAGGTACACTAATACATTCTGTTTGGAATTGTGAACTTGTCCAATCATTCTGGAGAGCAATTTGAAATTATACTCAAAGGGCTATTAGGTCATATATACCTTTAACCCAGAGATGCTGCTATTAGGTCTATATTCCAAAAAGACCAAAATAAGTGAAAAAAAGGCTTTGAAACTGAAAATTAATAATGCACTTTATTTTGTATTAATTAACTATTATGAGAATTGTATCTAATGTGTATTAGTGCTTCTGAATCAACTTTGTACTTGATTGTTTGAGAATGGAAGTTTACAAGTTTAGTTTTCCTATTCCTATGAGCTACAGCTCAATCACAAGCACTCAAAACTGTTAGTTTTTTTGCTGACCATAGGGAAATGGGAGTCAACAGAGTTGCAGGATGTTTAACACTATGAGACTTTCCAGAAGATGTTAATCAATTTGCATTTTTTCCCAGTTGGCTTGGGTTATGGAAATTTCCCCTCTAAGTCAAGTCAAAAAAAGTCCTCCTTCCCTCCTTTCTGTGTAATCAGTCACAGTCTTTGTTTACTTTGCATCAGAGGACCACTTCTGGTATTTTATATAACCAACTATAAAAGGGTCCCTGGCTACTGAAAAGTCTTTTGTCCCATTTATTGGCAATTGGTAATTTTGCTAATAAATTAATCAAGTTTGAATCTTTGTGCCTCAGTTTTTCTTTATCACAGTTTATTTTCATTTTGACAGGGTTCATGTGTTTAAAAAAATATTGAAATCAGGCTCTATTTTGTGGCAACAAAGAATAAAAAAACAGGATTCCCATTACTTAGGGAATGGCTGAACAAGTTATGGTATATAAATTTGATAGAATACTATTGGGGTGAAAGAAATGACAAAAGGAATGCTTCAGAATACCCTGACAAGGCTTTTATGAAATGAATACAATGAGGAGAGGGGTAAGTAGGCGGTACAATGCATAGAGTACTGGCCCTGGAGTCAGGAGGACCTGACTTCAAATCCAGCCTCAGACATTTAATAATTGCCTAGCTGTGTGACCTTGGGCAAGTCATTATTTTTTTTTTGCAGGGCAATGGGGTTAAGTGGCTTGCCCAATGCCACACAGCTAGGTAATTATTAAGTGTCTGAGGCCAGTCAGATCCTCCTGACTCCAGAGTTGGTTCTCTATCCATTGCACCACCTAGCCACCCCTTAGGGCAAGTCACTCTTAATCCCATTGCCTTAAATAAAATTAAAAAAAAAAACAATGAGGAGAACAGCAATATTGTACATATGATCAACTTTGAAAGACTTATTAATTCAGATCAATCCAATGACCCACAATAATTCCTAAAAACTCAAGATAAAAAATGATATCTGACAAAAGAAAACTGATGGATTTAGAATAAAATTGAAAGTACAGATTCAGAGTATAAAGTAAGAAAGTAGAATGATATAAAAGGGCCAAGCAAAAGGAAGATACTTGAATTTATTAAAGTAGGGCCTAGCTGGGTATATGATATGGTTAGACCTGTGTTATAGGAAGATATATTTGATGGTTGAATGGACTCTGGACTGGAATGAACTTAAACCTGAAACAAGGAGATCAATCAGCAAGCTATTGGTAAGATGATAAAGACTTACATCAGGATGTTGGTATTATCAGAGGAAACAAGGGGGTATATTCACAAAATGTTGTAAAGGTAGAATTAACAGTTGATAACTGATTATTTATGGTAGAGTGTAGCAGGGAGAGTAAACGAGGAGTTGAGAATTATGTGTGAGAAATGGATGACTTGGAATAAAGCGATGCCCTCTATAGTAATAGAAAAGATTGGAAGATGGGAAAGTTTGGGGAGGAGAAATAATTCAATTTTAGAAATATTTTCTTAGTGCTCATTGAATACTCTCCTGTTAGTAAAAGGGAGGTCAGTGCATTAATATTTTGTCATTTATTTTCTTTCCTTTCTCTACTTGTTTAAAGGAAATAAATTCATTAGGGATGCTATACCAAATAATGCCAGAAGTCCTCCCTGCACTCATAGATGTTGAAAATAAGTGTACCATGAGCTATGCAACAAAGTATTTAATGTTTTGTTATTTCCATTTAGATACCACATCTTGAAAGACCTTGAGAAATCTGTTAGCAGGGGCAATTTTCCCTTTTAGATATAAAATCTAACATCCCTGTGCAAAAGTTCAGTGGGAGGTTACATAGAGTTGAAATTGAGACACTACAGATGCAATCCATCTTCCTAACACATACAATACTTCACTATGAGACTGCCAGACAGCCTGTAGAGAGGAGAATGTCACAGAATACAAAATTGGAAGGAGATCTAGTTTTTCTCATTATTCCTCTTTTTATTTATGAATTCACTTACGTCAGAGGCTGCCCAGTCTCTGATACTCCTAGTTTCAGAAATTTCATCAAGTGGAGAAGAATCTAAAAATGAGAGTCATCTTGTGAGCAAACTAGGATTGATAACTATTCTGATGAATCTGGTTGTGCATCAAAGGATTACAAAATAACAATTCATCACCTGATATTTCCCTAGGAATAGGGAAGATAATAGAATTTATGCCATGAGGATAGAAATCTTGCTTAATACTGAAGTAGAGTCAAAGTCTTTCATTTAAACATTAAATACTGAGGTAGATACAATTTTATTTTCAACATTGCAAAACTGAATGTGTACATTTATGTGCATACTGTTCTGTGATCTTCTGTTTGTGATATGTGTTTCTGTCCTTCTATCCTTAGGTCTGTGGTACTAAATGTGAAACTAAGTCTGACAATGACCCCATAATCAAGGCATGAGTCCTGACTCCGACTCCTGGTATAAAGAAAGATGAGAAGTTTCAGGCCATGAGAGAAATATCCTGATTCAGGACTGTGACACACAATTATCTAGTTCAATGGTATATGTAATTTTTTTTATTTTCTAGTCTTGGCTAGGCATGCACTTTTTTGTCTGATAAGTTTACATAAATGTGATATTTCTGCACCTTTTTCCCATATAAGTGATTTGTTATACATTTGGAGAAAGAACTTGAAATATGTGAGAAGAATTAGACCCATTTTATTTGACCTCAGAAGGTCAAAGTAAGATCAATTGGAATCAGCAAAGAATCAAATTTAGGCTTGATTAAATATAAAAGTTTCCTTATTTAAAGAACTGTTGCTGTTATTAGTTCTTCCTCAAAAAGGAACAATGATATGAGGAAAGTAGTGTCTTGACTTGCAGGTGATTTGGAGTTAAGTAAATCAGAGTCATAGACTCACTTTTCCTCCAGAATCATCAGAATCCAGTGGCAAGACATAGGCCAGGAGGAGATGGCTCAGGATGCAAAGAGACTTGGACTTTTTTAAACTAAGGTCTTTCCCAGGTCTCAGTTTGTCTGAGACAATATTCATTCAATAATTTAAGACTAGGTAAGTATTGAGGCAAAGCATGAATTGATGCTGAGTGAGATGAGTAGAACCAGAAGCACATTATATACCTTAACAACAACATGGGATGATGATCAACCTTGATGGGTTTGCTCATTCCATTAGTGCAATGATCAGGGACAATTTTAGGGGATCCGTGATGGAGACTACTATCTGAATCCAGAGAATGAACTATGGAGTTTAAACAAAGAGCAAAGATTATTATCTTCAATTTTTAAAAAAGATGTCTTAAGTATCACCTAATTTTTCTATCTCTAATGTTTTCTTTCTTCCTTATGTATCTTTTTTTCTCTCAATACATTCAATTTTGATCCATGCATATCATGGAAACAATGTAAAGACTATCAGATTGCCTTCTGATGGTGGGGAGAGGGGAGGGAAGGGGAAAAGGGGGGGGGGGGGAATTGCAAAATGCAAAACCTTGCCAAAAAATGATTAGTAGAAACTACTATTGTATATAATTAGAAAACAAAATATTCATATTTTTTTTTTAAATTGAGGCAAAGGATGACCTAGTTTACCTTTTACAAAAGAATCAGTCTGGAAGAGGAAGTCACTCAGTTTCTTGTCAGAACAGGAAAAAATTGCTATTTTTTTTCCAATAAGAGCCACAGTGATTTGGTTTAAAGAAAAACAAGTAGCTCTATTTAAGTCAAGTTAATTGTCCAAGCTTTTCAAAAAAATAAAAAAGATAAAATAAATAAGTAAAGAAGAAAAAAATCTATCCCTCAAACCCGAAGAAGCCTTGCAAAGTATAAGCAATGGAAGAGAGGAGGAAGAAACAAAGAAGGATGAGGAAGAGAAGAAGGTAGAGGAGATAGCAGCAATACTCAATTGAAACTGGCTGGTTGGGTTCCCAAGGGAGCCCCTACTACTAATCACAGATTTACAGATTGTAGTTCATCCTTCATTCTTTTTTTTTTCTTTTTAGGTTTTTTTGCAAGGCAATAGGGTTAAGTGGCTTGCCCAAGGCCACACAGCTAGGTAATTATTAAGTGTCTGAGGCTGAATTTGAACTGAGGTACTCCTGACTCCAGGGACAGTGCTCTATCCACTGTACCACCTAGCTGCCCCTCATCCTTTATTCTTAAAGAGGACCAATGACATTCAATTCACTTGCAAGGCAAGACATCACTTAGAGAGCATTATCCTAAAGAGGAATGAGCTTCCTCTAGAGGTGGTAGTTTCCCTTCACTGGATAGTCTTAAGAAAAAGTTGAATGATCTTTTATTAGGTGTGATGTAGAGCAAATTATTTTTCCTTAGGTATGGATTAGACTAAGATTCTTCTGAATTTTAAAATTCTGTAATTTAGGATGCAGATGCTGAACTATTTGTTGTACTTTCACAAAACTATGCACCTTTTCTAATGGCCTACTACCTCCATTTATCATGAGGTATTCCTACACCCCCAATTCCCATTCCTGCCTTATCATACTGTCTGACACATTGGGAGGACTCTATCCTGAGGAGAACCC
This sequence comes from Macrotis lagotis, assembly GCF_037893015.1. Taxonomy (NCBI): domain Eukaryota; kingdom Metazoa; phylum Chordata; class Mammalia; order Peramelemorphia; family Peramelidae; genus Macrotis; species Macrotis lagotis. The sequence continues at coordinate 492,235,210 of NC_133658.1, forward strand.
CTAGGGACTTTATAATGTGCCTGAACTCATTGTTCATTCCTCAGTGATTAACATGTCCCCACCCAGTCCAGAGATTCTGAATCACTGACTGTTTAAATGGCATTTTGATTTCCACTGATTATTCCCCTATTTCCATACTGTTTAATTTACCTTCTCAATTTCTCATTCTAAAGCCATGCAATCCTTCCACTGTGTTCTCTGGATTGTCTGCTCCCATAGGTAATAAATTTGATTTTATCTTGTCTTTTCCTTTCTCTCTCTTTCCATCATGGCTCCCTTCTAATGACATTGATTTCCTCCATTACAATAGCTCTTCCATGTCTCTTTTATGTGAGATAATTGGTCCCATTCCATCTCCCCCTCGTTCTCCCAGTAGAATAGTCTTTCTTCCCTCTCTATTTTTGAGGGTATATCATCCCATCAAAGTCCCCTTATATCTTCTGTCTACATATACTCCTTCTAATTGTCCTTATAATAATTAAGTTCTTAAGCACTACCACTATTGGAACCAAGACAGCAGAGTAAAGTCAAGGATTTACCTTGGTTCTCCCCCAAGCCCTTCCAAATCCTTTAAATAATGACTCTAGGGACAGCTAGGTGCACAGTGCATAGAGCACTGGATAGAGCACTGGCCCTGGAGTCAGGAAGACCTGAGTTCAAATCTGACCTCAGACATTTAATAATTGCCTAACTGTGTAACCTTGAGCTAGTCATTTAATCCCATTGCCATAAATAAATAAATAGATAAACAAACAAACAAATAAATGAATGAATAAGTAAATAAATAAATGAATATGAATAAATGAATAAATGAATGAATGAATGAATGAAGAAATAAATAAATAAATAAAAGAAGGTTGGCAGGAAGGCCTGTTACACCAGGGAGAATGTGGAGCATGGTCCAGCACAGGATGAGCCAGTATAGCCCAGCTCCCAGCAAGCAAGAAACAAGCTTTGGGAGTCATTCAATCAATAGCAATTGCAGTGGGTTCCAGAATTCTCAGGCCACAGACAGGGTGGTCAAAAACCTGTCAGAAGGAGATAATGAAGGTCTTTTTGCTGGCTCTGAAGAGTACTCTGGTGCTTTGCCCATAGTCAGATCTGGATCATAGACCTGGGTGGCAGCCCAAGACAAGTAGGAGCACCAGTACATTAATGCTTGCAGCCACAGGAACAAGGATCTCCCCCACAGTCCCAGGGTAGAAAAGTATTTGTAGTCAATCACAGACCAGAGCACAGGCAAGGAGAATAGTAAGCACACCTCTTCTTAGATTATACTACCTTAGAAGACTTGAAAACTTATAGGTTCCTAGAAGTACCTGAAAATAGCTGTACAAAACCTCTGAAACTTGGAATGGTGTACCCTCTACCCTGGAAGCAAAGTCCTACTTTAACAATGAGTAATCAAAGTAATAGGCTGGGAAAATGAGCAAACAGAAAAAAAAATCTGACCATAGCAAGTCACTATGGTGAAGAGGAAGGTCAAAAGCAAATAAAGTCAAAACTCCTAAAAGCCTCCAAGAAAAAATTTAAACTGGTCTCAGGCCATGAAAGAACATAAAAAAGATTTTGAAAATCAGGTAAAAGAGGTAGAGGAAAAACTGGAAAGAGAAATGAGAGTGACGCAAGAAAATAATGGCAATGAGGAGAACGTCTTTAAAAGTAGAATTGATCAAATGGAAAAGGAGGCACAAAATCTCCCAGGAAAAAATAATTCCTTAAAAACTAAAATTGAACAAATGGAAACTAAAAATTTTATGAAAAAACAAGAAACTAAAAAAAAAACTGTAAAGTCTAACAATGAACTGATGCATAGTAAAATAAGTAGAACCAGGAAAAAATTGTACGCAGTAACAGCAGTATAAGATGATGAACTGAGAATGATGTAGCCATTCTTAGCAATACAAAAATTCAGGACAACTCTGCAGAACTTATGATGAAAAAATACCACCCATCCCCAAAAAATTAACTGATGGTATCTGAATGCAGATTGAAGCATTTTTTTAAACTTAATCTTTCTTGAGGGTTTTTTAAATCTGTATTTTCTTTGACAACATGACTATAATGGAAATGTTTGCATGACTACACACATACAACCTATATCAAATTGCTTACCCTCCCAATGTGTGGAAGGAGGGAGGGATAGGAGAGGGAAGGAGGAAGGGTCTCCCTTTAGAGCTGAAATTTAGAGCTGAAAGTTTTAAAAATGAATGTTAAAAATTGTTTTCAAATGTAACTGGGGAAAAATAAAATATTAAATGAATTTAAAAGAAAAAAGTTACAAATACTGTCTTGTCATATAGGATATAAATAGCTTAATCTTATTGAATTTCTTATAATTTCTCTTTCTTGTTTCATTTTTACCCTTTTATATTTCTCTTGGGTCTCTTCCTTGAAGATCAAGATTTTTATTCATAAAAAATTTTGCACAAATAAAAGTAATGCAAACAAGATTAGAAGGAATGCAGAAAACTGGAAAACAATTTTTGTAGCAAGCATTTCTGATAAAGGACACATTTCTAAATTAAATAGAGAATTGAGTCAAATCTATAATAGTATAGATCATTCTGCCATTAATAAATAGTCAAAAGATATGAATGGTAGTTTTCAGATGAAGAAATAAAAGCTATCTATTGCCATATGAAAAAATGTTCTAAATCATTATTGATTAGAGAAATGCAAATTAAAACAACTCTAAGGTACCACTTCTCATCTATCAGATTGGCCAATATGACAAAAAAAGGAAAATGACAAATGTTGGAGAAGATGTAGGAAAAACTGGGACACAAATGCATTATTAGTGGAGTTGTGAATTGATCCAAACATTCTGGAGAATAATTTAGAACCATGACCAAAGGGCAATAAGATTATGTATACCCTTTGATTCAGTAATACTACTACTACTACTACTAGGTCTGTATCCCAAAAAGATCATAAAAAAGATAAAAAGACCCACATATATAAAAATGCTTATAGCAGCTCTTTATTTGTAGTGGCACAGAATTGGAAATTGAGGGAATCAATTGGGAAATGATTGAAGAAACTGTGGTATATGAATGTGTTGGAGTACTACTGTTCTGTAAGAAATGTTTTGCCTGTAGCAGGAATAATTAAATAAATTTTAATTCAAATTTTTTAATCAGCTCCAGTTTTTTACTTAGGAATATTTAAAAGTTTTCTTATTTCATTAAATATCCTTTTTTCTCCTCATGGATTATATTTAGTTTTGCTGGGTGATTTTCGGTTGTTATCCTAATTCCTTTACCTTCTGGAATATTATAAGCCCTCTTGTTCTTTAACATGGAAACTGCCAAATTCTTTGTAATTCTGACTGTAGCTCCACAATATTTGAATTATTTCTTTTTGGCTTCTTATAATACTTTCTTCTTGACCTGGGAGCTCTGGAATTTGACTGATTTTCCTGGGGGTTTTCATCTTAGGATCTCTTTCAGGTAGTGATCAGTGAATTCTTTAAGTTTCTATTTTTGTGGGGCAACTAGGTGGCGCAATGACTAGAACACTGGCCCTGGAGTCGGGAGTACCTAAGTTCAAATCTGACCTCAGTCACTTTACCTAGCTGTGTGGCCTTGGGCAAGCCACTTAACCCCATTTGCCTTGCAAAAAAAAAAAAAACCACAGTTTCTATTTTGTCTTGTGGTTCTAAGATAGAAGGGCTGTTTTTCTTGATAATGTCTGAAAAGATGTTATCCAGGCTTTTTTTTTGGGGGGGGGGTGTCGTGGCTTTCAGGTAGTTCAATAATTTTTAAATGGTCTATCCTGAATCTATTTTCCAGGTCAATTGTTTTTTTGTTATTGTTGTTGTTTGTGTTTTTTTAAGTTTTTCAAGGCAAATGGGGTTAAGTGGCTTGCCCAAGGCCACACAGCTAGGTAATTATTAAGTGTCTAAGGCCTGGGGCGGTGAGGTGGTGCAGTGGACAGAGCACCAGTCCTGGAGTCAGGAGTCCCTGAGTTCAAATCCAGGCTCAGACACTTAATAATTACCTAGCTGTGTGGCCTTGGGCAAGTCACTTAACCCCATTGCTTTGCAAAAACCTAAAAAAAAAAAATTAATTTTAAAAAAGTGTCTGAGGCCTGATTTGAACTCAGGGACTCCTGACTCCAAGGCCAGTGCTCTATCCACTGAGTCACCTAGCCACCCCTCAGTTGTTTTTCTAATGTAAGATATCGCACTTTCTTTTTTTTTAAATTCTTTTGAATTTGTCTTGTCATATTTTGATTATCTCCTGGAGTCTTCAGTTTCCACTTGTTCAATTCTAATTTTTAAGGAATTATCTTCTTCACTGAGCTTTTGTACCTTCTTTTCCATTTGACCAATTCTATTTTTTTAAGGAGTTAATTTCCTTGGTGAATTTTTGTATATCTTTTCCCTAGCTGTTAACTCTTTTCTCATGATTCTCTTGCATTACTTTCATTTCTTTTCACAATTTTGCTTCTACTTATCTAATTTGCTTTTTAAAATTCCTTTTAAGCTATTCCAGGAGTTCTTTTTGAACCTGAAGCCAAATTATATTTTTCTTTGAGGCTTCACTTGTAGACATGTTGACATTGATGTCTTCTTCTAAGTTTGTTCCTTGATTCCTCCTGTCACTATTTTTATTTCTATCTAAATTTTTTTTAGTTTTTGTTCATTTTTTCTGCTTATTTTGAAACTTGGTATTTTTATGTGAGTGTTGGGTTCTGCTCTTACATTGTCCCAAGGTTCTTGTGCCAGGGTTCAGGGCCTTGCTACTGACTTTTACTGTTACTTCAGAGCCTATCAGCTGATTTTCACTGGAAAGGGGCTATTTTGCTGGTTTGTATTGGGGAACAAGACCTCTGTTACCCTCTGTTGGTTGTAGTATTGCTGCTGGGTTGGTATAGAAGCAGGGCCTCTCTGCTGGCTGTCCCTTTGGGAGGGATCTAACTGTTTACCAGACGCAAAGGTGTTCTCTTCAGGGTAACTCTGAAGGTAGATCTTGCTGCTGACTGGCCTCAGAGGCTGGACCTCACCTTGGGTCAGCAATGGGGACAAGACACCTGGTGGTCTGTTCTGGGGCAAGGTCTCTAGGGTGGGGTCTTGTTGTGCTGCACAGGCTGCTGGCTTACCTAGGAACCCTTGGTTTGCTGGAGAGTGAAGATCACTGGTGGATTGTTCGAGGTCTTGGAATCTTGCTGCAGACCCCTGCTGTGAGACCTGAGGCTGCAGCTACTCTAGGACCACTCACCCCATAGAGACAGAGCTAGTAAGTCCCTTCCCTGTTCCTAGCCAAAACTTTCCAAGTTTTTTGGAAGGGAATTTGGGAAGGCCCCAGAAAGTTCCTACCTTCCTTAACTATACTGGCACCAAAAGTTTTTTATATTTATATAAAACAGTTCTTGAGGAGATGCAATGATTTTCACCACGAATTCTGATTTTTTCTAAAAAAAAATCTAACAAAGTCATTAGAATGTATAAGACAGTAAGTTATCTGATTTTTTTTTCAAATCAGTCCTGTTAGAGTAGAGTAAGGAATTTTTCCTCCAACTATATGGTCATAAAAAGGAACTGTCTATACACAGAGTAGAAACAGCTATTATGACTGCTAATTCAGTCAACGAAATCACTTAAAGTTAAGTATTTGGTTAAATTTACATTCCTAATGATTTATTTGATTATTGTTGTAGACAGCCTTGTTTCCTTGCTGGTAATTTCCATTCAGAGTCCCAGGTGGCACTGTGTCTTAGGCAGAGTAAAATTGTGACAAAGCAGTTGTCTCTTTTGAATGGAGATATTTTAAACTACCCAACAGCTATGAAAATATTTTAAATAAGAAAATAAAATTATGCTTGAATATATTCAACAGTTAACATCTTTATAGCCAGGATTCAAAACACAAGTCTCCCTATGTGCCTGCTGGCTCACTCTGCCTCAGTGTGACTGCAGGAGACAAAATATATTTATATTAGAGGACACAAAGTAAAAGGAGATTTGCAAGATAGCTTTTAATACATATTGAATATGTGATTTAGGAAAATACATTTTAAGCAGTACTTCAAGTAATCAGGTTGAGGGAGAAGAAATGGGAAAGACGGTAAGTGATTTGAACAAATATCATCTCCCCTATTCTCTACTCCAAAATTGCTACCCTCCACTTTCACCCACCAATTAGTACTAATCCTCATTACAAGTCACCTTTCCCTTGCTCCCAGGAGAAGAAAGGAGAAGAGATATAAAAATAGTAATCCTGGAGCACTGAGAAAGAACAAAAATACAAACACTGGTATCAGTATGGAGCATGGAAAAAAGATGCCTGAATGGCCTACATATCATTATTCTTTAACTATTCACTCAAACTCCCAAATAAAAAGACAGCTATTGAATAAGTAAAACTGCATAATTTTTAAAATATTTCTGACAGCATATCAAAGGGTGTCTCATGAACCAAATCTTGTTTTAAAAATTTAACTGTAATGTAAAGACAAAAGACATTAAAAATGTATGGGGTTTTTTTTTATTAAACTATGTATAAAGGAATGAGAAAGAATCTGTAAAGAGTTCTGTGAATTTGCAACTAATTGAAAGTATCATAATTGCTCCAAAATGGGCCCAGGATTAATTATTTTAGGATAGCAAAATGTGCATCATCTAGGAAAAAGAAGTAATAAAATATATGAGCAGAGGTCACAGCATGAAAGAAGAAATGCCTGTTATGTTGAGGAATTTAAAAATTACATAACTTTCTCATCTAGCTTCCCTGAGAATTTTGATAGGACAAAAATTTTATATTCATAGGAAAACCTTATTTTGAATCCAAAAAGCACATTAGAGCATTTAAATAGAATAAGAAGTTTGGTTTGTTTAATCAAATTTATTTTTTCATCATATATGAGGAACTATTTGCATTCCATCCCGGCTGAACACTAAAACAGACAAGCCTTTATCTCCTCTTTATCTACTAACTCACTTCTCCTTTGTGATTCTCCTGTGCTAGTAGAATGTAGTAATAATGAGTTATAAATATTTCATCAAAGTGCTTGGGAGAAAGAAAAAAGGAGGGAGAAATCCTTCCCCCTAAAAAATGTTTTGCTTAATTTTAAGGAGGAAAAATGTATTTTAAAAAAGAATGGCACAGTAGACAGAGCATTGGCCCCTGAGGTCAAACTCAGCTTTAGACACTTACTATGTCACCCTGGGCAAGTCACTTAACCCCAATTTAACCAAATGTAAACCTTCTAGTTGAGTTTTAAGAGGAAAAAGTAACTAAAATTATACTTTTATGCTGAAGACAAGATAAAAACGAAGAAAACCTTCTTAGAAGTGACTGGGTTTAATGGATCAGTCAGGAGACAGGAAAGGGATAAATATACTGAGGCATACACTTCAATTTCCTTTGCCCTTGAACAGATTTTGAGTGTTTAAAGATAAGTTTAGGAGACAGCTATGTGGCGCAGTGGATAAGAGCATTGGTCCTGGTGTCAGGAGGATCTGAGTTCATATTTGACCTCAGACACTTAATAATTACCTAGCTATGTGATCTTGGGCAAGTCATTTAACCCCATTCCCCTGCAAAGCTTAAAAAAAATGCATCTAAATTCCATTTTAGCTTTGTCTTTGGGGGCTTGAAGTAATGTCCTCATTTCAGCAAAGTGGGACATAACAAGGTACCATTTAGGCTTGTTTTGGATAATTGTGGACCCTGTGTAAAAACTGTGGGACATATGTGGAGATTGAAAGTCTGTAGCAGTAAAGCAGATGGAAAAGACAGACAGAACAAACAAACAAATTAAGAACAAATAAGAAAAGATTTTAGATTGACAAGATGAATATGCCATTTACTACAGATATGGTGAGACAAAGGAAAGTCAACTCAGCAATCCCCCTCCCTTTCCCCAAAACTTTGTGTTTCTTAGTAATGTTTGCCAAGGGACTTAATCTCAGCAGGTTCTAAAACTTGCTAGATTGCTTCCCTTTATTCTTTCACCCCATCATCTAGGAGGACACAGAAAGGGAAGGGGAAGTTGGTCCAGTTCATTTTATGTTATAATTCCAAAAATTTTTTAATATCTTATACTTCAATAATTTTGTGAGCATTAAGGGAAAAAAGTTAATTTTTGAAAGTGAAAATATCTAATATGGAAATATGTTAAACATGGTTGTCCATGTACATCTTTTACCAGATTGCTCTTCATCCTCAGGAGGGGTAAGGGAAAGGAGAGTGGTAAAAAAAAAAATATGGAACTCAAAACTTGCAAATGGATGAAGTTTGAAAACTACCTTTGCATGTAATTGGGAAAATAAAATAATGAAATAAAGAGGGAGGAAAGAAAAAAATAAGAATGTCTGAAAAGGTATATTTTTATTACAAGAATTTAGGACTTGGACAAGACATGAGTGAAATTTCCTATTTTAGTAATCATTAAAGCTATCACAAGGGGGTGACTAGGTAGCACAGTGGATAAAGCACCAGCCCTGGAGTTAGGAGTACGTGAGTTCAAATCCAGCCTCAGACACTTAATAATTACCTAGCTGTGTGGCCATGGGCAAGCCACTTAACCACATTGCTTTGCAAAAACCTAAAAAAAAAAAAAAAAGCAAAAGCTATCACAGATTATCTTTGTATATCTAGATTCTGAGGATATTTGTAGCTACCAAAGAAAGATGGGTTGGAGGAAGAGAAGTTACTCATGTCTAATTGGCACACCATCTGGTGGGCAGTGAAGAAAACTACAAGCAGAGGGAAAAGCTAACAGGCTCGATAAGAGGGGAGAGACAGAGACAGAGACAGAGAGAAAATGTGTGTGTGTGTGTGTGTGTGTGTGTGTGTGTGTGTGTGCATGCCCACCTTTGGTTGATCATCATAAATCTGATGACCAAATTATTACCTTCTACCCATCTGGTTAATGCAATTCAGCATGTTTCACTAATGCTTTCTATTGGAGGGGAAAAGAGCATTTACCAAATCCCTCACCACCTGTTTCTCCTCTGTCACATTTTTTCATTCTTTCTGTAGGAAGACTAAAATGCATATTTGTAATGGCTTTTTTCCTTTTAAAAGTATATTTATGCCTGTTTTGGTAACATTTATTTCTATATGTAACTGAATACCAAAAATGTAAAGATAAGTTTTAACATTCATTTTTTTTATAAAATTTTGAATTCTAAATTTTCTCCCTCCCTTCCAGCCTTCCTCCCTTAGACGGTAAGAAATTTCATATAGGTTATATATGTGCAATCATGTAAAATCTATTTCCATTTTCAAAAGGAAAAAATGAAACATGAAAAAAATAAGAAAGTGAAAATAGAACTATTCCATCTGCATTCTGACTTCATCAGTTCTTTCTCTGGATATAAAGAGCATTTTCCATCATGAGACTTTTTGAATTGTCTTGAAACATTAAGTTGTTGAGAAGAGTTAAATTTATCAAAGTTGATCATTACACAAGGCTGTTACTGTGTACTATGTTCTCTGATTCAACTCGCTTCACTCAGCATCTGTTCATATAAATCTTTCCATATTTTTCTGAAATCTGCCTGCTCATCATTTCTTATAGCACAGTAGTATTCCACTGCATTCATTTGCTACAACTTGCTCAGCCATTTCCCAATTGATGAACATCTCCTCAATTCCAGTTCTTTGCCACCACAAAAAAGAGCTACTGCAAATATTTCTGTACATATAGGTCCTTTTCCCCTTTTTTCATGATCTCTTTAGGATATAGACTAGTAGTGGTATTGCTAGATCAAAGAGTATGTAGAGTTCTATTGACCTTTGAGCATAGTCCCAAATTGCTCTCCAGAAAAGTTGGATCAGTTTACAATTCTACCACCAGCAGTGCTTTAATGTTCCAGTTTTCCCACATCCTCTTCAGCATTTATCATTTTCCTTTTCTGTCATATTATGCAATTTCAGAGTTGTTTTACTTTGCATTTCTCTAATCAATAGCGATTTAGATCATTTTTTCAAATGACCATAGATAGCTTTGATTTCTTCATCTGAAAAATCACCTGCTCATATCTTTTGGCTGTTTATCAACTGAAGAATTAAGAAAAATGGTCAGCAAACAAATGAACCCTTTAAGAAGTTACTAATTTAGTATTGCCACTGTATAACTTGTGGAAATGGATTTCCTTCTGAGAAACAAATTCCAAAGACTAAACAGACTGGAGTGAGCTGATCTAAATAGAGGAAAATTTCCAAGATTTTACTATTTTCTTATATAGAATATATACACAAAACCTTAAAAAGTTTTTCTGATTCATATATATATATATATATATGACAGACCATAACATTATTACTTAGTTTCAGCTGTGATGGTTGCATAGCCTCTTTAATAGCACTCATAAAAAGATATTATATTTCTATCAGAAAAACTTTTTAAATTCTATCAGAAAAATATTGTAAATGGTTGGACTCATGCAGTTCTTTGGAATGTCTGTGCTAGAGTTTCCTTGACATGAGTTTAAGGGTATGGGACCCTTGTCAATGGATAAATTTAGCCATGAATCCATTGACTTTCTAATCCTAAACTATAGAAAGGGCTGACAGAAAGACAGACTTCAGTGACCAAGAATGCAATTTTTTAAAAAAGAATTATATCCAAGGACATTGGGCAAAGAATCTCTAGAAAAGAAAGTTCATCCTAATCAATACAATAGATGAAATAAAAAAGACAAGAGAATGCTTTATGTGTATAGGGAAAATATTTTCCCTAGCAAGTTCCATCTACTCCATTCTTTCTTCCCTTGCATGATAGCTAAATGTGTTAAGACTTCTACTTTCTATGAAAAATATAGAAGAGTCAGAGAAGAACTCACTTCTTCAAAAAAAAGAAATGAAAATGAAACAAAAGCAGATGTTATTTATCATACTTATGTCCATTGGAGTCACACCTAGCAGCTACCAGTTTTAATCATGGAACAAAAAGAAAAGCTCTGAACAGCAATCATGTATAATCTCTGGGAACAAAGTTGGTTGGGTAGCATGTCTGTCAGACACTGGATGTTGCATGAGCCCAACCAAGAAGTGGACCTGGTAAGAATACAGATATTATATTAGCTGGAGAAATCAACAGTCCTGTAATGTATTCCTGGATCATTACCCTGTTGAGGCACAGGGGTTTGTGTAGCTCAATGAAACTATGAGCTATTCTGTACAAGGTTACCCAAGAGTGATAGGTCATAGTGGAGAGTTCTGACAAGGTGATCCGCTGGAGAAGAAAATGGCAAATTCCTCCAATATCTTTGCCAAAAAAAACCCATAGACAATATTAAAATGACTACAGATAGATAGATATAAATGACATAAGATAAAATGATTGTGTGTGTGTGTGTATGTTTGTGTATAACATCCAATACTTTATTAGAAAAATGCGAAGGACAACTATAAGCAGCTCCAGAATGAATGAGGTGGATGAGTCAAAAGCAAAAGGAAGCTCAGCTACAGATACATTTGATGAGAAAAGGAAAGACTGATGCAAAGCTCAATATTGAATAGGAACTTAAAATGTAAAATTTATGAATCAATATAAGCTGGATGAGGTCAGATTGGAGATGGAAAGATTAAACATTGACTTCTTGGGTGTCAGTGAACTTTAGATGGGAATGGGTGAATTTAATTCAGGTAATCACTACATACACTACTATGGGCAAGAATCCCTTAGATTAAGAAATATAGTAACCCTCATGTTCAACAAAAAGGTAAGAAAAACAGTACTGGGGAATAATTTCAAAAATTACAGAATTACATCTAAATCTAAGGAAAACCTTTCAATATCATAGTAGTTTAAGTCTATGCTTATGGATGCTAAAGAGGCCAAAGTTGCTCGGTTCTATAAAGATATAAAACATCTTCTAGAAATAACATTTTTAAAAAAGGTGTCACATTTATCATAGGAGATTGGAATGCTATCAAAAATGCAATCAAAAAATTGAAATGACAGGTAAGTTTGTTCTTAGAATCCGAAATTAAACAGGAAAGAGACTAATAGAGTTTTGTCAAGATAACTCCCTGGTCATAGAATATTCTTTTTCAACAACCTAAAAGACAACTCTATATATGGACATCACCAGATGATCAATTTCAGAATCAAATTGCAGCCAAAGGTAGAGAAACTATAGTCAGGAAAAAACTTAGAGCTGACTATAGCTCATATCATGTGCTTCTTATTGCAAAATCTAGACAAACTGAAGCAGAGAAACCGTATAAATATGACCTAAATGACATCCCTTAAGAATAGGACATTGAAGTGATCAGTAGACTTAAAGGATTAAATTTGACAGAGTGCCATAATAACGATAGACAGAGGTTTGTGATATTGTGTAATATTTCAACAAAAAACATTCCAAAGAAACAAAAGAGCAAGAAAGCAAAATGGCTATCTGATGAGATGATACAAATAGCTGAGGAAAGAAGGAAAGATATACTTATCTGAATACAGAATTTTAATGACTAGCAAGAGAGATAAGAAAGAAAGTTTTCTTCAATGAGAAATAGAAGATAATAATAGAATGAGGGGCAGCTAGATGGCACAGTGGATAGAACACCGGCCCTGGAGTCAGGAGGATTTGAGTTCAAATTTGCCCTCAGACACTTATTACCTAGCTGTGTGACCTTGGGCAACTCACTTAAACCCATTGCCTTGCCAAAGGAAAAAAAAGAAGAAACAAAAAAGTAATAGAATGAGAAAGATAGATCTCTTCAAGAAAATTTGATTTCATCCAAAAATGGGCATGATAAAGACAAAATGTTGGAGGACTTAACAGAAGTAGAAGAGTTTAGGAATTGGCAAAGGAACTATATAAGATATATAACAGAGGAACTATATAAGAAAGATTTTAATATCACCAATAACCATAATAATGATGTGGTTACTAATTTAAAGTCATACTTCCTAGAGAATGCAGTCAAATGAGTGTTAGGAAACATTGCATTGTGGAATGACAGAATTCCAGCTAATCTATTTAAAATCATAAAATGATGCTGTTGAACTGGCACACAAGATGCCAGAAAATTTGGAAAATTCAACATTGACCACTAGATTGGAATAATTCTGTCTCAATCCTAAAGAAGGACAATGTCAATTGACCTATTTCATCCATAACCCATAAAGATTATGCTTAAAATTCTTTGAGCTAAGCTTCAGCAATATATGAACTGAGGGTTACCAGATATGCAGGTTGACTTCAAAAAAAACAGCATTAGAAACCAAATTGCCAACATTCATGGAATTATGGGGGAAAAAGACAATTTAGTTTCATTGACTACCCTAAAACCTGACTATGATGATTATATAAAATATGGCAAAATTTCAAAAACATGGTACTCACCAGTTTCTCCTGAAAAACTTGAGTCAAGAAGCAAGAGTTAGGACAATTATTTAAAATGCCAGTGAAACAAACCAGAAATTGGAATTAAGGTTATCAGGATAAATATCAATAATCTCAGCAAATAATATCACTATGGGGCAAAAAAAATGAAGAATAAGGAAGCCTCTTGATGAAGGTGAAAGAAGAGAGTGTAAAAGCTGACTTGAAGCTTAACATCAAAAAACTAAGATCATGGCAATTGGTCCCATCACTTCCTGATAAATAGAAGAAATGGAAGCAATATCAGACTTTATATTCTTGAAGTCAAAGATCATTTAGAAAATGATTAAAACTATGAAATTAAAAGATGTTTGCTCCTTGAAAGGAAAGCTTTGGCAAATCTGGATAGTATACTAAAAAATCAAAACTATGGTGTTTCCAGTAGTAATTTTTGATTGTAAGAGTTGTAGTGTGAGAAAAACTGAGCTTTTCTCATCAATTGATGAGAAGACTTTTGAGAATCCCTTAGGATTCTCAAGGAGATCAAATCAGTCAAGGTTCGCTGTACACTGAAAACTATAGCTCAAAGAAATTGATTGAGATTACTCATTGGAAGGAAGCTGAAGCTGAAATACTCTAACCACTCAATAAGATAGGATTCCCTAGGAAAGATTGAAGACAAAAGGAGAAAAGAATGGCAGAGAATGACATGAATAGATAGTGTCATGAAAGCAATGAATGTGAGCTTGCACAGACTTTGGAAGATAGTAAAGGACTGGGTTATGAAGAGTCAGACATGAATGAATGATAGAACAATAACAAATTGTATTTGTCCTGCATCCATGTATTCATACATGTATATATTCCCATTCTTGTTCACTATATGTGCATTTATATTCCCAGCAATGGTATGTGTACTTGTAGGAGAGTAAGCCATACGTTTCAGGAAGAAAATGCTTTATTATTACTTTTATTACTATGTTATGTCATTAAATGATTTTGATTTTAATTAATTGGTACTAACTAGTAGAGGTCAACTCATAAGTGAATTGTTCTTGAGCTATGGTTTTCAGTGAATATAGATTTAGAGTACCTTAAATCAAAGTAGGTACCTCCCAGGTGCTCCATTTGAGAAGTGACAGAGTAATGAACTTTGAATGAAATGACTGAAGGCCCATAATGTTATTCAGTACAGAAGGGAAAATTTAGGGAAGAGGGAGGAATGAAAATTTTCCACATTTCCACATTTAATATTCAATTAAACAATTTTATTTCAGAATTTGAAATTTCATTTCAGAATTTCATTTTCAGCAAAAACAACATACCTGAAAGTAAAAAGTCATATGTGGAGTTAAATACTATCAAATGGTTGTATAGCATCATTAGACAGTTGCAACAAAGTAACATAAACCTCATTTCTCATTTCTCATTTTCTCAACATAGATTATCTGCTCAAGTCAGAAAGTCCTTAAAAAGGAATTGACTTGGGGTGGCTAGGTGGTGCAGTGGATAGAGCACCGGCCCTGGAGTCAGGAGTACCTGAGTTCAAATCCGACCTCAGACACTTAATAATTGCCTAGCTGTGAGGCCTTGGGAAAATCACTTTACCCTATTAGCCTTGTAAAAACCTAAAAAAAAAATGAATGTACCTATTTTTGTATCCATACACATATATAGATAGATAGATAGATAGATAGATAGATAGATGATAAATAGATAGATAGATAGATAGATAGATAGATAGATAGATATCTCACAGATTTAACCACTCTACAGGAGCTCAAGGTAAGTGTATACCATGGGTTTTTAAGCTATATCCACCTTCTCTCTTGAAAGACTGGAGTTCCACCTTTGTGGAGTAGGAAAGCAACAGTGATAGGGTGACCTCTTTTTCACTTCTTTATCTTCAAGAAGAGTATTGGGTTTTAATTAGGTTTATCTATTGAAATCTAAAAGTATAATTTACTTTTGGGGTTTAGGACATAAAAACCATTTTGTCTTGTTTCTTAGAGGTGGGGAAATTATTTTGTCCCAGAGGAGGAGAGTAACAGATTAAACTCTCTCTCACCAAAAACTAAGTATATAAATGACAGAGAGAGTGAGCAAACACAGTTCTCAAAAATAAGCAATAAATCAGTAATCAAGGAAGTCATACAAACTAGTTTATTGATAGAGCTCAAAGGAGTCAGGGGACTATGCAACTCAAAAGTGTGGAAAGGAGAGAAAAAAAATCTCCCAGTCATATCAGTCTTTGGAATACAGAGTCATGGACTTGTTGGGGTGCCAGTTTTCTTCACATTCCTGTGGTTCCAGATTCTCTTGTTTACCACTCAAAATTGATAGCTTGTCTCTCCTACTTCTCAGAAGTCTCTTCCCAATCCATGGACAAGTCTCCCTACCTAGATATAGCAATATAGGATTATCCCTGATAAAGGACTTACATGTTATTTTGTTGATGCTATTCTCATCTGAAATATCCTTCATTCCTGTCATTGAAGTAATATCTCTATTTCTTTTAAACCTGGCTCAAAACTCACCTTCAAACTTACCTTATTAATACCATAGTGTTTCTCATTCTTTTGTTCTACATCCTTTCCATGAGTACAATGAGATCCAGTGAAATTATGTAGAGTTAGACAATATTTGTGAATAATTTCTAAAGACTTTATCTACTCATATAGATTTGTAGTTAGTCAATAAATGTTTACTCATTATCCATGACAAGCAACTTAAACCATTATTTTACATGGCTATGTATATATATATATATATATATATATATATATATATATATATACATACATGTATGTGTGAATATATGCAGAGAGAGACATAAACATACCCTGGCTATGTATGTTTATATATGAAGGATATATACACATACTGATGGGGGAAGAAAACCATAATAATAACTCACATTCATGTTGTGTTTTAATATTTAAAAAAAACCCACAACCCAAAAAGTTGGGTAGTAATAGATAAGTTCTATTCAGAACAACTAAGACTGAGGCCCAGAAAAGGACAGTGACTTTTGCCAGTTAATAAAGTAACTGGTGGTCAAGATTTAAACCTAGGTCTCCTGACTTCAAGTTCAGTTTTTCTTCCATAATACCACATGTCCCTCAAAGTTTAAAATTGCAACATTTATGGCAGATGTATTAGATATATCTGTCATTCTGGAAATTTCAAAGACTTGGAACAAAATCACTGACACTGTTGAGCTTCAATTAAAAAAAAAACTATACTCCCAGTTTCCATAACCCATGACCTCCACTAATAATTTCTTTTCACAATAAAAAGAGCTCTGAAATATTAGGAGTTATTCTTAGGTATCCACTGGAGTTCCTTGAAATTAAAAATCAGGGACGACTAGGTTGCACAGTGGATAGAGCACCGGCCCTAGAGTCAGGAGTACCTGAGTTCAAATGTGACCTCAGACACTTAATAATCACCTAGCTATGTGGCTTTGGGCAAGCCACTTAACCCTGTTGCCTTGCAAAAACTTTAAAAAGAAAGAAATTGAAAAGCAGATAATATTTACTATGTTTATCAATAAGTAGATGATTACTACCACTTGAATATAATTTTCAAGAAAATATTTTTAAAAGATTGTTCTTTAAATAAAATTAGGAGGGGCGGCTAGGTGGCGTAGTGGATAAAGCACCAGCCTTAGAGTCAGGAGTACCTGGGTTCAAATCCAGTCTCAGACACTTAATAATTACCTAGCTGTGTGGCCTTGGGCAAGCCACTTAATCCCACTGCCTTGCAAAAACCTAAAAAATAAAATAAAAATAAATAAAATTAGGATTAAAAAGGGTTAAAAATATTAAAAATAACTTAGAATTTCCTCCAAGTACTCCTTTATACCCTAGATTTCACAGTTTTTAAATCAGAAAGTGGGGGACAAAAGGGGGGAAAAGTTTTGCTTAAAATAGATATGCATGTGCTAACAAGCATTTTAGCAAAAACCAATTAATTTCAGAAAAACCGAAAATTGAATTTGCATCTGCTGAAAACTTAATGCTCTGTTAAAAGCACTAAAAGTAATGACAAGCAGGGCAACAGAGAGTCACTCAACTAGCATTATTAATTACTTACTATATCCCAAGCTTAGCTTGGGTTTGGCTCTTAGTTCACCATCTTTGTAACCTATTATCTTGGCTTTAATTTATTCATTTAGAAAATGAGTGAGAAAGAAATGAAAACACTATTTGATCACTAAAGTCTTCAACTCTAAATCTGTGTTAGAGAATACTCTCATTTTAAAGAATTTGTGACCTGAAGTGATTTTTTTTTAAATGATAAAGGACCTATTTGTACAAAATAGTTATGGCAACTTTTTGTGGTGGCAAAGAACTGGAATTTAAGGAAATGTCTTTTGGGATTGGCTGAACAAGTTGTAGTAAATAATTGTAATGAAATGGTACTGTGCTTTAATAAATGATTTCTGACATAAACTGATATAAAGATTTCAGACGTAAGGGGTGTCTAGGTGGCGCAGTGGATAGAGCACCTGCCCTGGAGTCAGGTGTACCTGAGTTCAAATCTGGCCTCAGACCCTTAATTACCTAGCTGTGTGGCCTTGGGCAAGCCACTTAACCCCATTGTTTAAAAAAAAAATTCACTTAAAAAAATATAGAGACTCTTATGAGGAAAAAAGGACGTTTATTTTGGCTTTTCTCCAGAAAAGGGCACACTCCAAGTCTCACAAAGGTAGTGAAGACCAAGGAGCTGTCCCGAGGTGACAGTCAAACAAGGTTATATGGCCCAGCAAGATTCCCCCCTCCCTAACCCCCTATCTTCCAAACTAATTGGTTAATGTTTTCAGAGTTATAATCTTTATGCGAAAAATCTACCCCAGCAACAAAGAGAAGAATAAAAAGTTTTCATAAAATATTACCTCACCATCCAGAGGATATCACAAGATTTCTAATGACCTTTTGTTGTCTATCTAAATTAATTAAGGTCAGAGTATGCAGGGTCTTCTTAGTACTTATCATCGAACAAGAGGAGACAGTGTACTATTCTCCCAGTCTATCATCAAATAGGTAGCTAACTAAGAATGCAAGGTCTCTTCTCGGGAAGTATTCCACTATTTCTCTCCCTAACAGAATCAAGAGGGTATCTGGCTGGGAATGCAAGGTCTTTCTGGAAATAGTCCACCATTTCCCTCCCTAACAGAATCGGGAGGCTGTCTGACTGAGAATGCAAGGCCTCTCTTCCTCTTTCTTTTAAGAATAGTCTAAGAGTAATAGTCTGTCTTTGTTTTAAGGATTTTTAACACTGAGAGGACTTCACTAGGAATATTAACTCTTAAGAGGGAATATTCCACTCACTTCTCAATGTGATTAATATGGTAATATTTTTCACATTATTGAATTTGTATAACCTATAGCAAATTAATTACATTTCAGAGAAGAGAGGGGTGAGAGGAGAAATTTTTGTTAATAAAATAGTTTTAAAAGAATGTTCATTGTATTTACATGTAATTGCAAAAATAAAATATTTTTTAAAAAGTATGGAACATAAAACAACCTCCACCCCACCTAGGGAAACTCTTTGTGACTATAAAAACAAATGAAATAGGGATGGCTAGGTGGTGCAGTGGATAGAGCACCAGCCTTGGAGTCAGGAGTACCTGGGTTAAAATCTGAGCTCAGACACTTAATAATTACCTAGCCCTGTGGCCTTGGGCAAGCCACTTAACCCCACTGCCTTGAAAAATCTAAAAAAAAAAAATAAAATAAAATTTGGTATTGAATATGAAAAAGAAAGTTTATTCTAAAAAGAAAATCTAAAAACATATTCATTTCAGAGTAAAATCAAGCAATGACCCTGTTAGAGCTGCCCTTGCCAAATATGCCCTTATTGAATATAGTTCATATAATTTAGACTTAAAAATAAAAAGAACTAGGATTTTCTACTAAAATTAAAATTTTAATACAGACCTCTCTATATATGTAATAATGGAAAAGATAATAAATTTCAAATAACACAAGACTGCAAAAGCAGTGTAGTTAGAATGGCACTTAGCAGTTACACACAACTTAGCTCAATGTATACCATGGAAACAGTGTAAAGACCAACAGACTGCCTTCTGTGGGGGATGAGGAGAGGGAAGCAAGATTGGGGAAAAAATTGTAAAATTCAAAATAAATAAAATCTTTCTTTAAAAAAAAAGAGTTACACACACCCTAACAGCAACATGGGGGTGATGATCAGTCTTGATGGACTTGCTCATTCCATCAGTGCAACAATCAGGGACAATTTGAGACTGTCTGCGATGGAGAATACCATCTGTATTCAGATAAAGAACTATGGAGTTTGAACAAAGTTCAAGGACTATTCCCTTTAATTTAGGAAAAAAAATTGATATCTTATTGTCTGATCCTGTTATCTCTTATACTTTTTGTTTCTTCCTTACGGATATGATTTCTCTCTCATCACACTCAATTTGGATCAATGTATACTATGGAAATAATGTAAAGACTGACAGATTGCTTTCCGTGGGGGGGTGGGGGGAGGGAAGTAATATTAGGGGGGAAATTGTAAAACTCAAATAAAATCTTTAATAAAAGGAAAAAAAGAAAAAGGAAAAAGTTACACAAATGTAGAGCTAAGCATAGAAACTTAAGGGCTTGTAAAATCTAAAAAACCAGATTGAGGTGGGTTTTTTTTTTAATTGAAATGGAAACAAGGAAGCTTACAATGAAGCCTTGCTTCTGCCACTAACAGGCTGTATGATCTTAGAAATAATTCATTTGCCTTTCTGAGCTTGAGCTTCCTATCTATAAAATGTGGAGATTGAATTAAATGTCCTTTAGGTACCCTTTCTGCTCTAACATTCTGTAAGTCTATGAGATCAGTCTTCAGAATGATGTTACCACTCCAATACATTCTATGTGCAAAGTGCTACAGACAACATTGAAGCCCTGTCTCTCTCAAGTGCTGTGTAATGCCCATATGTAATGCCCATATCAGCATAATCACCAATTGTGATGTCAAAAAGTAAGCTAATGATGCTAACCTAAAATATAAAATTTGAGAGTAGCCAGAAATGTTTTTTGTTAGCAAGTAAAAATAAAGTGAACTTCTGGTAAGATGGTACATTAAAGCCAAGTCTCCTTTGACACCACAAAACAACATCAAATGAGCCAAGAAAGTAAAAGAATAAAAACAACAAAAGAGGAAAACAAAATCTTCATTGGAAAACCAGTACAGACTGAATAAACAATCAAAAATGAATTCAATAGATAAATACCAGGAGACAAAAGAAAGCAAGGAAAAACCACCAGAGGAAAATTACAGTGGTGTAGAAATACCAATCAGACCTCCACTAGAAAGAATGGAACTGCCACGACAGCCTTCAGAATGGTTTAAAAACTCCCTGAAAGGATTAAAGGAAGATCTGTTCTCTCTAAAGATGGAAATAAAAGCTCTTAAAGAAGAATACAAAAAAACAGACCTGAGAATTGACAGCTTAGAACTGAAGGTAGAAAACTTTAATAAAGCAGTGTGTTCTCTGAAAAAGAAAATTTCAGAGACAGATCACAAAAATGGAAGGATTGCATAACAGGAACTCTTTCCAACTGCAATGGTCTGTGACTGTTTTGGCTCAATGTCATGATATAGGAAACTTCAAGTGCCTGCCCTTTCTTGGTGACCCTCAAGGGAGTGAAATAAATGTATGTAAAACATTGCTCTTAAGAAATGACAAATAACTTGCTTGCTTTCTAAGTTATGCAGACCCCCAATATGTGAGTGTAAAAATGCTTATGGTGTGACTGTGTATATATGGGTGTAAGATAAACATTCTTGACATGTATTAGATGAAATTATCTATGCAATTTCCTCCCAAGGTTCAAGCTTCAAGTTTTTTTTCTTTTGTTTTCTGTTAGTTTGGATTTCAAATGAGTGACTATTTAGACAGCCATAATTCACCATATATGTGTGTATGAGTATGTACATATATAGGTTTAGGAATGTATATGTATAAAATCATATATATGCATACATATATTACAGTAACTGAAACAGCATAAGCTATATGGGAAATTTCATGTAAAGATAAAGATATTTGCATTTGATAGCATATAGACACATGAATATATTTTGAGACATTTTTACTTACTGTCTGAACTTTTAATAGGGCATATAAAAATAAGTATCCATGTGAACACACATAATATGTTATATATAATATACACTTACATATGTGTAATATATAATAAATATACAATATAACTTAACCACTTAACCCCATTTGCCTTGCAAAAATCTAAAAATAAAGTAACTTTTTTGTGTGTGTGTTCCGAACTTTATCAGTGGATTCTAGTTCCAGGTCTCCAAATGCCAAGAAGTCATGCAAATAAAAGTTCAATGACTTAATTGTAAGGCTAAGACTAACTACAAACAGGTCATTTCTATTTATTCCCTTCAATCAAGTATAGCTGCCCAAAGACCCCAAGGTCTAGATTTGAAAGTGAAGAAAAGATTAGATAACAGAACTCAGAGGAAGAACATACCAGTAAATATACAGAACCTAAGACAATTGATGAGCAATTTATTGTCAAATAGATTCCTTGTGGACATTAGTATTTGGTGTCAGCACAGCTACCAGCAAGTCACCCCAGAGTCCTCAATGAAAAATAGGTTATCTCATGGTCATTACAAACTAGTACCAACCAAAGGCTACCAATTAGTTATGATCCAGGGATTCAGTCATCTATACCATATCTTCAAATAAAGTGCAGTTGGATAGGTGAGTTGTTCACAGGTTCTTTCTTTCGCTTCTTGTGCTTTGGCTACAGGTTTACCACAAAGGAATCCAAAAAATGAATAGGCATAAGAAACTGATAATATTCTGACCTAAGATTATTAGCCTCTGGACCAATAACAGATGAAATAACAAATATCAAAGCAAAGTGAAAAAGTGATAAAACCAAAAAAAAACAATGAGGTGTTAAGTCAAAAACAACTCAGTATGAAGATAGAGATCTGTGGAACAATCTAAGCAATGTTAGTTATACCACAGTGATTCCAGAAGTATTGAAAGTATTGAAAAAAAAAGGATAAGGTATAAATTGATAGAAACTATTTTATATCATCAGAGAGAAATCCTATAAAACACAAGGAATTGTGAAAGATTTTATATGGAAAGACAGGTGGACAAAAGGGACATCAACTCAGTTTCAGCTATAGTAGTAACTGGTATAGGAACCTGGCCACCAGGAATATAAAAACTCACTTATCAGGGGAGTGACCCTCTCCTGAAACCAATAGGTTAGCAGAATTCCTTTGTAATTACTCCCTAAGATATTAAGTTACCTAACTAAGGATAATTCAAATTAAAATCAAACTGCCTGAACTGGTTCTTTGAAACCTTTATCTGCATCAAGCCAGTGATACCAGAAGTTTCTCCTTCAGGAATCAGTAAATAGTAAAAGGCACTGCTGTTGGAAGTAAAAACTTAGTCTCCTTTCAAAAATACTTGGGTTTATTACCAAATTATGGTTCTTACTGGCCTAATGCTCCCACAATTTTAACTCAGGCTCTCTGTGGGCACAAACATTAAATTTAATTCATTCAAAAATGTAGTTCCAAAGTTCCAAAGACCAAATCTTGGAAAAAGCATCAAGAAGAAATCATTCAAAAATTAGAAATCATTTATTACGGGAAGCAAACATGAGAATTGAAAGCTGTTATGTAGCTAGAAAAAAAGTTCAAAGAAATTAAAGTCATCAAAATAATAATGTTGTAGATAGCTAATAAAAACCATGATAGAAGGATAAAATGGAAAAAAGATATATTAAATACTAGAAAGCCAATCTAAAAAGACTTTGAACTTATTAAATTTGACTTAAAAAATACTTAGTAGAATCAAAGAAATCAAAATGATGAAAGTTAAATGTTCTTTTTTGCGTCATTCCAATACAATAATGCAGATAATGCAAATAGTAGAGAAAGACAATACAGTAATACAATAATACAGATAGATAGATAGATAAATAGATAGATAGATAGATAGATAGATAGATAGATATGAAGAAAATATCAAAAATATTCATAAAGACCAAGTTGGAAATGAATAGGATGAGGATTGAGATCAATATATTCATTATTAACTGAACATTAGGAAAATAAGTAGCATAATCAACCAGGCTATTAGCAAAATATTTCATGACTATCAATAGATTCACTTGATAAAATAGAGAAAGCAAATATATTGAACATGCTAAAAAGCATGAGCATCTTCCATTATCAAAATTATTTGCCTAAATACTGAAATCTAGCAATATTTGCAAAGGAGAATTACTAGAAGCTTTTGTGTTAAAAAAAAAATTTAAACAAGAATGCCTACTGTTACCATTTATATTTCTTATTGTTCCAGAAATTCTAGCTACTATGCAAAGAATATATAGAAAAATTGATCTGGGCAAATAGTAAGACAGTTATAACCATTTGCTGATTATATGATTCTTTGAAAATCCTGGAGAATTAGCCAGAAATGAATCAAAACATTAATCACTTCAGCAAAGTCACAGGAAATTGAAAAAAGTTCAAAGAAACTGAAAAGTCATCAAAAATAATAATGATGTAGATGGCTAATAAAAACCATGATGGAAGGATAAAAAGGGGGAAAAAAGAAGATATATTAAGTACTAGAAAGCTAACCAACCTACAAAGACTGAACTTACTAAATTTAACTTCCAAATACTTAACAGAATTTAAGAGCAAAATGATAAACGTTAAATGTTCTTTGCTGCATCATTCTAATAAAGTAAAAAAATAAAACAAAAGCATTATTAGCAAAATTAGGCTATAGATATAAGACTTTATCAATTCAACTTGTTAATATTTTGAAGACTTAAAGACAAAAAACAAATTTCAGACAGTTGAACAAAAAATTAAAAATCTCAAAGGAATAATGAGAATAATTTAGTATAAAATTATTATGCCTCTAAATCTTGTACAAAGCATTATTACAACTATCAAGAATGATTGAAACCTAGGAGAAATTTTGGTATGAAATCCAATGTAAGAAGAAAATAAGTCTCATAGTACTAATATACGTGTGTATATGAGGATAGATAGATGTAGATAGATATGACTGTATATGTATATATATATATATATATATATATATATATATACTTATTACATAGAGGAAGATGTGAGTCCTTTTTTTCCCCCTGAAATACTTCTAGGAAGAAACAGTCAAATAAAGAGACTTGAGAGGAAAAGACTGTAGAAACAGAGTTTGAGAGAAATGAAATGGAAAGGCAAGGCATACTTGAATAGTGAATAGGACATCTCAGTCATGTGGGGAATCTGGTTCCCTAAATAAATATTTTTATTCCCAGTATTTGCAACCCAATTTAATTGTTCTCTCTTAGTTTAGCTAAGATTTTATTTCACTCCCATTCAAAAAATTCATCTGTTCTTGTATATTTGTTCTCATCTGCTTTAATTTGTTTAACATTCTTGCTTTGTTTATTGCTTGCTTGGATAAAAGTGTTTGCTCACTATCCTGAACTTTTTCTTTTAATGTAACAAGCATTTGATGGGAGCTTAGCCAAAGTAAGTGACCTGTTACCCTCCCCTTGGGACTAAGTAGAAAAAGAGACTTTCATTCTGAACTCTTAAAAGAGCATGTAGTTAGTATGTTGACCAGTATTTGAACTGTAGTAGATAATCCAATACTTCTCTTAAAAAGATGAATGAGGGGTGGCTAGGTGGCACAGTGGATAGAGCACCGGCCCTGGAGTCAGGGAGGACCTGAGTTCAAATTGGACCTCAGACACTTATTACCTAGCTGTGTGGCCTTGGGCAAGCCACTTAACCCCATTGCCTTGCAAAAACTTACCACAAAAAAAAAGATAAATAAAAAAGTGAGCAGTCAGAAGCAACCTTGCTCTCCTCAAAGATAGAAATTGTATTTTTCTTTGGAAATGAGATAGACCAGATATGAGTCAATGATTTTATGTTACATGGAAGCATCCACCTCAATATTTTACATGAATTATTAGAGTTTGACCTTCCCATATTAAGGAAAGCTAAGTGACACAGAAGATAGTGCATTAGGCCTTGAGTCAAGAAGACTTGAGTTCAAGTAAGGAAAGCTAAGTGGCACAGAAGATAGTGCGTTAGGCCTTGAGTCAAGAAGACTTGAGTTCAAATGCAGACACTTACTAGCTTTATGACTCAGAACAAATCACTTTAACCTTTGTTGCCTCATCTTCCTCAATTATCAAATGGGGTTAATAATAGCACCTGCCTTCAGGATGGTTGTGAGGATCAAATGAGATATCTGTAAAGCATAGTGTCTGGCACATTGTAGGTACAAAATAAATACTTTATTCCCTTTTCCTACTCTTCTTTCCTAATAATTAGATTATTTTATGATCCCACTTCATTCACTTAACCCTAAAAGGGAAAAAAAAGGAAGAAATGATTAAAAAATCCTTTTAATTTTGCCTCAGTTTATGCCTTGGTCGAGCATTTTTATGAACCATCACCTTTCTGGCAGATAATAAAATTATAATTAACTTATTGGTAATTATGCTCAATGACAGACCAAATAAATTAAAGACCAGAGAGATGCACTACAAATATCTCTGTCTGCTTAATATACAGGAATGTAGTCTAGATCTTTAGCAAAAAATTTTTCCAGTTTAAATTTACTATAATCAATGAAACATACATATAGTGCCATGGCTATACCACTATAGACTATGAAGCCCCCAGAAAGCCTGCCCTCACATTCAAATTAATCTATGTATCCAAATGCATTTTAAAAACAAATAAACCTACAATTTACTAGTCACATAGTAGCATTTACTAAATTATTGTAATTGTCTTTCATTCTCAAAGAAGATTATGATATCAGGGAGGTGGTGCCTTGACAAGTACATGAATTGGATCTCAGGGAGAGGGAGGCTGTGCTAAGTCACCAGCCTCTCACTTTCTTCTCCTGAGCCATCTGGGTCCAGGGACCAGATATGGATCTGGACAACTGGAGATGGCTCTGGACACAAGGCAACTGGAGTTAATGTGACTTGTCCAAGGTCACACAGCTAGAATCAAATGTCTCAGAATGAATTTGAACTCAGGTCCTTCTGACTCTAGGACCAGCACTCTATCCATTGCACCATCTAGCATAGTACAACAGTTATCAGAACATTCTCTCTTTCCTGTATACTAAGATCATATTTTTTAACAGACAGTACCAATGGGAATAATGAACAGGATCCATTTGTAGACAAATATTTATGCAATCCCTTTGTTGCAGTAAAGAATTAATAGGGGCAGCTACGTGACTTAGTGGATAGAGCACTGGCCCTAGAGTCAGGAGGACCTAAATTCAAATCTGGCCTCATACACTTAATAATTACCTCACTGTGTGACCTTGGGCAAGTCACTTAACCCCACTACCCTGCAAAAAAAAGTGAGAAAAAGTATGGTGTTTGGTTGTTTCAGTTTCTTGTTCAGCAGATGAGCCAGCATGATTTGCTTTTTCCTTCTCAACTGATTTGACAAATAAGAAAAAGAGGGTTAAATGACTTGCCTAGGGCCATATGGCTAGTAAGTATCTGAAGTTAGAGTCTTGACCTCACATTCCATCCACTCTTCCACCTAGCTGCCCTAGAAAGAATTTGCCTATCAAGTAAAAGATGGTTTAAAATGTGGATATAATGGGATATTATTGTGCAAGTAAAAAAAAAGTAAAAGTAAAAAAATTGGAAAACTTGGGAAGATTTATATAACTGATACAGAAGCAGTAGTAAATTTTCCATGGTCACAGTAACATAAAGGAAAAAAAATCTTTGAAAAACATCATCTTAAATTAATTATCCTTTGACAAAGTAATAGATAATATATCAGGATTACAGAATGAGACACCCATTTTGCTAGGTGGTCAATATGCTGGCTTTTTTGTTTGTTAATATTTATTTATTGGATGTGAAGCTCCTTGGGGAAGGGGTGGGAGATTGTGATGACAGGGAAAGAAGGTATGAAGGCAAGAGCATCAGTAACATTAAAGAAAAATAATCCATGGTATAACATAAAAATCATGTAAACGACTTCCCTTTCTTTCAAACCTTTGTTACAAATCCATACTTTTATTATGCACATGTGAGTAGAAAAAAAAAATTCCAAGTTTTGGATCAATTCACATAAGCATATGAACAGAATATAGTCAGAATTCAGAGGTCCAAATTTTATTATTTACTGTGTGACTTTTGACAAGTCAATCACGATCACTTTTCCCCTGAGTTTCCTCTGTAAAAATAAAGAGTGGACTAGATGATTTAGAAGGTCTTTCCAGTTTTAGGGTTAAATGATTTCATGGTTCTACATGTAATGAATACTGAAGCCTCTGCTCCTACATCATTCCAGTTCACTGAAATGAGTGAATGGTGCTGGCCCAGGAGTATACATACCATCAGCTAAGAGGTTTTACCTTATATAGTGCTGGCATTGCACATTTAGGTGCTTATTGGTCTCTAATGAGACCAAATTGCTGGATAAGTGTAGTGCTTCAGTTCTGAACAGATAAGACAGATATAAGACACCACTTCAATGTGCTGGAGTATGAACAAATACAAAAATTTTAGACTGAAATCTGAAATGAGGTCAATCCTCATTCTGGAGAACAATTCAAAACAGTCCTATTAAACAAGCTATTGTGGCAGGTGCCTGCCAGAGATTGATGGGTAGTCTGTTAAGGCAAAAGGGAATAATACACTCATTAAGGGAAAATTTCAAAAACTATGAAGAACTGTGAATTAGACCACATCTGCAACCAGAAGAGATCAATCAGTAAATAGTAAGAGTCAACTATTTTCCATGTAATGTATTTAAGTATACAAAAAGAGGTAAAAGGCAGACTGCCCTCAAGCAACTTACAATCTAATGGGGAAGACAACAAATAAACAAATATACACAACTAGAATTAAAAGAGGTTGAAGGGGCGCTAGGTAGCACCAGCCCTGGAGTCAGGAGTACCTGAGTTCAAATCCGACCTCAGACACTTAATAATTACCTAGCTGTGTGGCCTTGGGCAAGCCACTTAATCCCATTTGCCTTGCAAAAGAGAGAAAGAGAGAGAGAGAGAGAGAGGTTTGGGGCTGGTTTTTTGTAGAAGGTGGGATTTTAGTTAAGAGATGAGCAGAACCAGAAAAACACTGTACACCCTAACAGCAATATGGGGGCGATGATCAACCTTGATGGACTCGCTCATTCCATCAGTGCAACAATCAGGGACAATTTGGGGCTGTCTGTGATGGAGAGTGCCATCTGTATCCAGAGAAAAACCTGTGGAGTTTGAACAAAGTTCAAGGACTGTTCTCTTTAATTTAGGGGGAAAAAACTGATGTCTTATTGTCTGATCTTGTTATCTCTTACACTTTATGTTTCTTCCTTAAGGATATGATTTCTCTCTCATCACACTCAATTTGGATCAATGTACAACATGGAAACAAAGTAAAGACCGACAAATTGCTTTCTGTGGAGGAGTGGGAGAGGGAAGTAAGATTGGGAGGAAAATTGTAAAACTCAAAATAAATCAAATCTTTTTTTAAAAAAAGATTGAAAGGATACTAAGAAGATTAGCGGTTACAGTGGAGAAAAGGGGATGGTCAGAGAAAATGCTCAGAGCTGAGAGT
The DNA here is from genome assembly GCF_037893015.1 of Macrotis lagotis. Taxonomy (NCBI): domain Eukaryota; kingdom Metazoa; phylum Chordata; class Mammalia; order Peramelemorphia; family Peramelidae; genus Macrotis; species Macrotis lagotis. The sequence continues at coordinate 492,264,166 of NC_133658.1, forward strand.
TGAGTCTTTTATTCATGGAGTATCCAGGAGGCAAAGATTCCTCAGCAGGATTCTGGGTTTGGGACAGTTAGTAGACAGATAACAGTGGCACTGAGTTAGAGAGAATCATAACTAGAACCTTTCTCGAGAGTAATAAGAGAACTTAAGCAGGAATAGAGAACTGAAGGGAGAGACTCCTGAAGCTGTTCATTTATTCATTCTGTGTTTTAGATATGGAATGAACCACAGAGACTATCTAATCTAACCTTTCATTTTATAGAAAAGAAAGCCCAAATTGACTTGGGCAAAAAAAATCACACTCATAATAAGCAAAGACAGAAATTAAAACTTCACTCTTTCCATTATACCCACGCTGTAAGTGAACAGGAAAAAACAGGTAAGAGCATAGAGAACCACAACAAATTTGAACTGAGAAGAAACTTCCTATTTGACCTGTGTATTTGGGATTATGGGGATGGGAAAAGAATCACTTTTTAAAGCTAAGAATCACTATTTAAAGCTAAAATAGTTCAGCTTTGCGTTTTTTTTTCTTTGTGGAAAACAAGGTCTTCTGTAATTTATGCCTTTGTCTTCAGTTGTCTGCAAAATTCCATAGATTTTTTTAGGAGCTAAAAGAATTTTTTCAATTACCTTAAATTGCCTTAAAGTCTTCTATGTTTCCATATAGACTAATTATCTCATAATTTTATGGGTTTACCTTCATGTTTATGCTTCCTCCTAATCTACTCTGGTTTCCTTTGACCCATGCAATAACAGCTTTTTCACTCCCTGACTAGACACAAGACCAGATCAGTCATTTTCCAATGTCTTTTTGAAATGCATTTTACTTTTTGTTTGTGCCTTTCTGAATATTATTCAAAAATTGCAAACAATTCAGGAAAAAAAGTGAAGGCAATGAAAAAGGAGTCAAACATAGAATACCCCCACTGTAGTTGTTATTTCTTCACAAAGATTTATTTTTTTTAAAAGCCAATGGAATAGAATCTGTTGCTAATGCATTTTTAAGTAAACACTAATCAGAGTGAATTGTAGGATTTTCAAGTTGTTTATATATTCAGTCATCTCAGAGTGTTTAGACATTTTCCCTTAGGAGACCTGCTTATAATTGTATATTAAATGTAATCTCTTTGGGGGGTTTTTTAGTTAATTACCTCAACATACATTCAGAAATCTTAGATGTTACTGGTTATATGAAGAAATCTTTGGTTACTCTTTGGTTTCATAGTAAAAAATAACTAATATATCTCTCTTAAAAACCTAGAGGCTAATATATCTTCCCTTCCCCCCAAAGAATGTCTCAATTTTTCCTAATATCTTATGTTTCTAGTAAATAGCTCATATTTATGTAGTACTTTAAAGTTTTTAAAGAGTTTTAGATAAATTATCTCATTTCATCCTTAAAACCAAACAAAACACAAAAACCTCTTACAAAAGCTTTAGGACAGCCACTTAACCCCACTGCCTTGCAAAAACCTAAAAAAAAAAAACACAAACCAAAAAAAAAGCTTTAGGACAGATTAAATTTTCCTTTTCCAAGGATAACTCTGGCATCTTTCCAAAAGCCTGGAGTTTGAGTGTGAGTCTTATTTGCATATATGGTTTATATTTACATGTTCTTTTTTATTTACCATTTTATGTTGATTAGAAGTCTTCCTCCATGATGATAAATGGTGCAATACATATACTTAAATAAAGATAGTTTAATAACTTTATATTTGAATTTTCACTTTTTCCAATTTTAGTAATTTAATTTTCATTATCATTACTCTTTCCTTTTTTTGTTTTTTCCAAATACACAATGTATTTGGGGGGTTTTTTCCCTACTGATTAGCTTGGGAATATGCTGTTAGTGTATTTTGTTTTGATTTTGCATTTCTTTTGTTCTTCTGTTGGTACTTTTGACCCAGAGCAGAAAACAATAAAAATTTACTGTCATTTGATGACATTTCTATAGCATATAAGGGTTATATTTCCCCCATAGCTACGTTATACAAGAAAACTGAATAAGAGGTATAACAGTCAGGAGTAAGTTTAGATGTCAAAGCTCATACTAGACACCCTCTTCACCAGAAAGGCATTTTGGAAATTTAAATATTTCATTTGTAGAATAAAGTTCAGTATATGGTATTACATGAGCAATAAAATGGTGGATTAGACATTTTTTTCCAAGCCCCAGGATCTCTCAGATCTTTCCAAAATAAGAGATTATTCATTCACTGGGATGTGGGGTAGCTAAGTGGCCCAGTGGATAAAGCACCATCTCTGGAGTCAGGAGGACCTGAGTTCATATCTGACCTCAGACAATAATTCCCTTGGTGTGTGACCTTGGGCAAGTCACTTAATCCCCATTGCCTTAAATTTATTTATTTATTTTTTATTTTTTTTATTTTTTATTTTGCCTTAAATTTTAAAAAAAGATTATTCACCAAAGATAAAACAATTTCACTTGCTTTCCTATTCTAAGAATTTAAAAGATTAAAAAACAACAACCAGGAATTGATATTCACGGACCTTGAGTTTACTCTACCACCCTCACTTCTTCCCACTCTACTGTTTCACTAGCAGCCACAAGGACACAACACTAGATTACATCAAAGTCCTTCACTAGATTCTGTCCCCTCCTCTCTTTTCCAAGTATCATAGAGATCTTCATTCCAGGTCATGAAAGTTACTTAATTCTTGATAGCCAGCTTGGTCATAGCCCTTCAGGTTGGGCAGCTAGTGAATAGAGCACCAACCCTGGAGTCAGGAGGACCTGAGTTCAAATCTGCCCTCAGACACTTAATATCTACTTAGCCCTGTAACCTTGGGCAAGTCACTTAATCCCATTGCCTTACCAAAAAAAGGCTGCCAGGAGATGCCATCTAGTAGTACTGGCATTGCAAAGTTCTAAGGAAAACAGATTCTAAACTGTTGGTGCTGGATCAGAGAATCAAGAAATAGAGTAGGATGGGTCCAGGTCAGGACAGTGTGCGAGTTGTAGGTTTTTTTTTTCTTGGGGGGGGGCAGGCAGGAAAGGGAGGGAACTAGGAAACTAGACAACCAGATAGCATTCCACCAAGGTTAGGGAAAGAGCATGTAATTTATCTTGAACCAGCTCTGATCATTCAAAAGTCAGATGGGGCAGAGACTTAATGCTAGTGAACAAATTGGCCCATGTGAGAGGAGGTTGAGGTGCTCTGAGAACCCAGTCCTCAGGAAACCACAGAAGGTATAAGGAAAAGGGGATTGGGGGGGGGGGGGAGAGGAGGGGGGAATTAAAATTACTAAAGACTTCAAGAAGAAAAAAATCTCAAAGAACCTTGAATATATACAAAAAATCAATAGGAAAAATTATGATCTTCAGATCTAGTAAACAAGTTTATGAATGAATAAATGATGCAAAATAAATGAAAAATGATTTACTACCCAATAATATAGAAGGCTCTGTGGGATTTAAGAACATGAAACCACAACATGCTGTTTTGAGTGACTTAAAGGAAAAATGAAAATTATAACAACAGAATTTATATCCTAGACAGCAAAAATAATAAGTAGAATAGAAAAAATGGAATCTGAAGTGACAAGCTTCACCAAAGAAACAAAAGAAAGAACAATAGATTAGGAATGCAAAATCACAGAAGTGAAGGACAGCCTAAAAGAAGCAAAAACAACTAAAAATATGATCACCCTGTAAGTTCAATATATGAATCTTGAGTGCAGGATGCATGGAGAAAATATAAGGATCACAGGTCTCCTAGAATATAATAGGACAAAAAACCTCATTATCTTCTGTTTTCAAAGACCTGTGACATCACAGAGGTAATCACTTATATGTGAATTGGATTTAAGTGATGCAGAGTAACACAAAGGCATCACCCCTACACTCTCTTCCAAAGTCATTGAAGTTCAGTGACAAAAGTCAAAAAAGATTGGCAATGGTCTGGGATGCAATAGATGATCATGGTGTCTTCAGTATCTGACCAAACTCTGAGGGCTCTACAGGATTTGCTTCAGCTGACTTCATTGCTATTGGAACAAATTGTTCTCATCTGTCCATTTACATGGGAAGAAATTTTCACATGCTTGGAGTAAAAATCTCCTACCTCATGAGTTTGAGGTCTGTTGGTCACCCTCAACATGCTTTAGTCTGTCCACCAAGATGGTTTTATTGAGGTGTATATGCACACAGATTAGTGGACAATCAAACCAGATGAGCAGACCTGAAAAGACCTTAGCAAACACTCACACCAGAGGTACTAGCCCTCCCTAAACATACATATGCTCCATAAAAAAACCTTAACATCAGGGGTGGCTAGGTGCTACAGTGGATAGAGCACCAGCCCTGGAGTCAGGAGTACCTGGGTTCAAATGTGGTCTCAGAGACTTAATAATTGCCAAGCTGTGTGATCTTGGGCAAGTCACTTAACCCCATTTCCTTGCAAAAAAAAACCCCTTACTATCATAAAGGAAGAAAAATAGAAAAGAACTACCAGAACTATTGAAAATAGAACATAAAATTCAAATTGGAAAAGTTAATTCACAGATAACCACCAGGGAAAAAAAATTCTCTCTCCAAGATGCACAACATCTGCAAGACACCAGGATAAAGCCCTTCAAATACAAAGAAAAGGCATTTGAATAGACTACTCCCTTACCACTAGAAAATGGAGAAGGGAATGGAATGATATGTTCCTAAGCACATAGAAGTTCAGGATACTGCCCAGGTGACCTATTCTGCAACCCTGAGCTTAATCATTCTGGATATAAGATCGACTTCAATATTTAAAGGAAAGGAAAGAAAGGGGAAAAAAGAGTTTGAAGCATTTTTAGAAAGAAAACCAGAAGTGAAAAGATTATTTGCTTCTCTAATATCCCAAACAACAGAAATGCAAGAGGAATTAAATAAAAGCATTTGGCAGTAGCAGAATGATACAGAATGATAAATAAGAGACTTCTTTTTAAATGTCCCCAGGGAGATGAGTGAAGGTAAAAATTTGATAGAGTTAAAAGTGAAGAAACCAAGAAGGGGGTATTATGGACAGAACCTGACACCTTGCTCAGGGTAAATACTGTTTTTTTGGAGGAACTATATTACAATATGGGAGGATATGGGGGGAGGGGAGAGAAGAGCTAGAAGGGAGTGAGTGATGCCTAGGGGTCAAATCAATGGCTAGCAATGAGGGGAAGGTGATTCCTGTAGTTTCACAAAGAAAGGGAAGTGGGTTAGGAGGGAGGAAGGTTGAGAAGGAGGGGAAGGAGATCTTATTTCAGGAGTAGAAGAGGGTTTCAATGATTGTGAAGAGAGGTGAAGGGAGATAAGGACACTAGATTAGATTAGGGAGATTTGATGCCTCAAAAAACAACAAGTCTTGAAAAGGAAAGGGAGGAGGGTGTTAGAGAGAACTGAAGTCCCTAAAGGTAACTGGAACCTGTGGATGAGGGAAAGCATTGACAAGGAGAAGATTTCTAGACAAATGTAAGGGGGAAAAATCAACAAGAGAAGGTATAAATTGGTATGGAGAAATGAGACGTACCCTAACATACGGCAGTGGCCTCTCTGATACCTGCAATAATTGGTTGTTCTGAAAGTGAGGTGCAACAGAAAAGAGGAATCCAGGAGGTAAACCCTACAAAATAGTAACAGAAAATACCTAATGGGCAGATAGAATGCATATCCTGGAATCTTTCATTCCAAGAAGAATACAGACAAGAGACTAGATGATTATAGAGACCATGAATCAGAGAATGAACTCATTCTGCTCTCGTGCTTCCAAATAATGACAAATAATATAGACTAGGCCTGATTCATGATACTTCTACAGTTTCATGTTTGAGATTGGAATAAAGTAAGATGGTCTATGAGCATGCTTAGATTCTGTTAGGTGCTAACAGTTAACAAAGGAAATTTTCTTAGCTATAATGCAAAGATTATTAAGCACCACTATATTAGTGTGCTGATATTGAGAGGTTGCCCCTCATTCCTGTGTATTGTGTTTTGTACATTGTACACCAAGAAATTCCATCAGTAGTTCAAACTTTAGACTCCCATGTCAATTAAATTTTGAGGACATTTTCAATACCTTTTTATGGTTTTAAAAAAAAAAAGCATCACCCTATGGGCCTGGAACCCTAGTGAATGTTGCTCCCTGACAATCAAGATACCCCTTTCACTACATCCTACATTCTATGCATATTTGGCCATTTATCATCCTTCCTAAATATGCCATGCTTTCTTGTTTCCATGTCTTTGCTGGTCTTTTCACTTGTCTAGAGTGTCCTTTCTCTAGACTTTGAATTCCTACCCATACTTTAAATTTGTTTAAACACCCCTCTTCCAGGAAGACTTTCATTTACCTTATTTGTTAATGAATGACCTTTCTCCCTTTGAACTATAGGGAATCACTTGGTTTAGGTCTCTCATGCATATGTATTAATTTATACCATAGTTGCTTATGTATGTACCATATCCTCATCTTACAAAGCAAGGTCCAAGAGAACTGGGATTCTACTATATCAAGATTTTTGCATTCCTCTGATGGATGCATAACAAATCACTGGAAAACCATTAAATGTTGTTTGTATTGTATTGAAAAGAGCAACAAAGTAAATATGACAGAATGACATTCTTTAGTGGAGTTTTTGCCTCATTATTTTTAGTATTCTTTTAAGTATCTTTGATACTATTCAATTATAATCTAAGAATCCTGGAAAAATTCCCCCGGAGGATAATCATAGAGAAGATCATTTAAAAGAATTTAAAAGACACATAAGTTATCTAAGTAGTGCAAATGAAGTGACTAGAAAGTTCCCCCAAGAGGAAAATGGTGATTAGGCCAAAGTGGTGCTTAGATTTTGATACAGAAAAAAAATCTATTATTAGATCTTAAAGAAAACTACCGTAACATAGAATATTTAGAAAATAAAGTAGCTGGCTATTTGAAGTAGATGGAGAAGTCCAAAAGCTCTTTCTCCCTGCAAACCATATCAGATTGCAAACTGAATTTTCTTAACATTCATGTTAAATTCAGTCAAGATGTGGCAGCCAAGAGTAGCATATAAATATAGTATTATTTACAAAATATTAATAAAGAGGATGACAAAAGGCTACATGAAAGGTCATTTCAATATCATTTCACAGTGAAAAGTAGATAAAGAAAAATCAAGCCTGAAGAGAATTTGACATTGAATTCCAACTAAACTTACTCATCCCTAAGAGTATTTGCATATGAAACTAGAAGTAGAATTAACAAACAAATTTAAATATACCTGCCTATATTTTTATAGCTACCCATTTCCAACAATGGCATTACTAGATAATTTGTATTTTACAACTTTAAGATCTGATTTAAGAAATGTTCATTAAAAATAACTCTGGGGGTGGCTAGGTGGTGCAGTAGATAAAGCACCAGCCCTGGAAACAGGAGTACCTGGGTTCAAATCCGGTCTCAGACACTTAATAATTACCTAGCTGTGTGGCCTTGGGCAAGCCACTTAACCTCATTTGCCTTGCAAAAAAATAAATAAATAAAAATAAATAATTCTGACTGGTTGTGTATATATACAAAATAAATCAATTTAGGGGGAGATTAAATTTTAAAAGGATCAATTTTCTATGTGACTCATGGACAAAGGTGTCCCATCAGTCAATAGGCATTTATGAAGTGACAAACACCAAACCAAGTTCTGGGATACAAATAAAATCCAATACCATTTCTGCCTTCAAGGAGAAAATGTTATAATAGTCAAATAACATACACTAAGTGTCTGTGATTCTAAGTGTTGTGGATATACAAAGGCAAAAGAATACAAAGGAAGAAAGATGTCAGAATAGAGAATTTTACAAACTAAAAAGAAGATTTTATATTTGATCCTGGAGAGACAATAGGAAGCCACTGGAATTTATTGAATAAAGTGAAGACACAAGGGAGGCTAGGTAGTGCAGTGGATAGAGCACCGACCTCAGACACTTAATAATTACCTAGCCGTGTGGCCTTGGGCAAGCCACTTAACCCCATTGCCTTGAAAAATCTAAATAATAATAATAATAAAGTGAAGACATGGGGCAGCTAGGTGGCACAGTGAATAGAGCACCAGCCCCAGAGTCAGGAGTACCTGAGTTCAAATCCTACCTCAGACACTTAATAATTACCTAGCTGGGCGTCCTTGGGCAAGTCACAACCCCATTGCCTTAAATAAAAAAATTTTTAAAAGCTTAGAAAAAAAATTTTAAATGCTCCTGAGAAGGATCATCTTAACAGTTTAATCTTCTAATAAAGTGAAGACATGATCAGGCTTGTGCTTTGAGAAGATCAACTTGCCAGAAGATCAGCTTGATGGAGTGGAAGATAAGAGTGGGAGATCAACATGCAAATAAATAGATACATACACAATATTTACAGAAGAGATGAGAAATCATCTGAGAAAGGAAGATATTAGTTGTTTGAGGGACAAGAGATTGGAAAACAACTTCTGCAGAAGGTGAGATGGAAGCTATGTCCTGAAAGAAGTCCAAGTGAGAGAATGAAATCCAAAGGTAGAAAATTTCAGGCATGGGGGATAGGCAGTATAAAGACATGGAGAAAAGAGATGGAGAGTATTATGAGAAAAACAAAGAAGAGATATAGTATTGACATAGAGTCCACTGAAGGGAGTCAATTATAAGAAAGCTGGAAAGATAAGAAGGGGTCAGGTTATAAAATACTTAAAATGCCAGAGTACTTCATACTGAAGTTAATATGGAATCACTAGAGTCTAGAGAACAGGGAGTGACATAATTACATAGACTTAAACTTTATTAAAATCATTTTGACATTGATTAAATAGATTGAATGGAGGGATATTTGAGGGAGGAAGACTAATTAGATAGCTAATTAAATAGTCAAGACAAAGATGTTCAAAAGAAAATTTTAAAAAATGAAAAAAGCATGGATTGTGTTTTCCAGGAAAAGTATCAACCATTAAGACATTACCAACAGGGAAGCTAGGCGGCGTAGCAGATCAAGTATGCCCTGGAGTCAGAAGTTCAAATCCACCTTCACACACTTAATGATTACCTAGCTGTGCGACCTTAGGCAAGTCATTTGATCCCATTGCCTTGCAAAAACCAAAAAAAAAAACCATCACCAATTAATGATCTTTTTGAATAGGAGGAAGAGATAAACAAATTACACTTGTCAAACTGCAAGTCATTTGATGATCTCAAATTGTTTACTGCCACAAAGTCTCATCTTTTTAGCCTGAATATTGTTCTACTGAAGTTTTATAAAACACAATAATGACAGAAAAATAATGATCACTGATTATTTGAAAACCAATAAAGAGACTTGGGGTGGGCAAAAATTAGGCTGGAATATGTTACCAACAATAACTTGAAAACGAGGTAATGTGGTTATTTAACAAAAATAAGAGACAACTTTTGGATAGTCTTCAAATGAATGAAGTGTTTCTTCATTCCCCTGGAAAATTAGAAGAATGAGAGGAAAGTTTCTAATATGGTAGGTATATTCCTTATGAAAAATTAAGAGAAATACAGGTTTTAAAAAATGAATGGGATAAGACACTGACAATGCTGTCAGCATTTATGGAAGAAGTACTCATGCTGGGGAAATCCTAGGTTCATCAAAATATTGAAGGAGTAAATCTATTACAAATCTTTATTTTAAAGATGTCCATAGTATACAGTCAGTTATGAGGAAACATCACACTTGGCTTGAACCTCTACTCACCAAATTTGGGAACAATCTTTCTGATCTAGCATTCTGGCAATAATTCCATACTTGTGAGAACATTGTTCATAATATTTGCAAAAATAGTTCCATTAAGGATAAAACAGCCAAACTTTATACATTCTTTGATACAGATTCTACCATCTCATAAATAAAACTGTCCAAGATTATTCAAAGTCTTAAATTTTAGGGTTCCTCTAGCTGTGTACTTTCACAAATCTCATCATGTTGCTGCCTGTTTCTATTTTAGTTCGTTATTGCTTTTTCTCTATTGAGGAAGTGTTGATTTTCCTCATCAATTATCTACCTATAGTGGTAAGTAGATAACACAGTGGTCTGGAGTCAGGAAAGACCTGAGTTCAAAAATAACCTTATATACTTACTAATTATGATCCTGGGCAAGTCACTTAACTCCTATTTGCCTTAGTTCCTCCATCAATCAAATGGAAATAATAATGATATCTTCCAAGGTTGTTGTGAGGATCAATTAAGATAATAATTGTAAAATACTTAATAATTATTAGTTTAGTATTATAACTTTAATCCTCTTTTGGTACTCTGTCTCCATCAGATGAACAATTATTCTCTCTAGACACCCTTAGTGCAGCAAAGTTTTCCTCCTTCCACCTCAAAGACATTTTCTGTACTCAGGCCTATGAGAGATCATTGGCACTGATCTTCCTTCTGGACAGTGATACCAACTTATATGGAAGGATGGTCCTTGCAATGTATCACATCAATATGGAGATCAAGGTATTGAATCAAGGTACACAGCTGGAGTGACAATCACTGAACCACATATCAGTTGGGCAATAATAATATCCACAAACATGTCAGAACAGTTACCACATAGGGCTTAAGGGAAAATAACTTATGACCAACAGATGGTGGCGATATGGGATAAGTCATTTTTCATGAGACAATGTTGGCCCAGACTATTGACATGCCACCTAAACAGCCAGAAAGGGGACACTAATACATTGTTGGTGGAGCTGTGAACTCATCCAACCTTGCTAGAGAGCAATCTGGAATTATGCCCAAAGGGCAATAAAAATGTGCATATCCTTTGATCCAGCAATACCACTACTGGGTCTATACCCTGAAGAGATCATGGAAAAGGGAAAAACATCACTTGTACAAAAATATTCACAGCAGCCCTGTTTGTGGTGGCAAAGAATTGGACAACGAGTGAATGTCCACCAATTGGGGAATGGCTGAACAAATTGTGGTATATGTACATTATGTAACACTATTTTTCTATTGAAACCCGGAGGGATGGGAATTCAAGGAAGCCAGGAAGGATTTGCATGAACTGATGCTGAGGAAGATGAGAAGAACCAAAAGAACATTGTACATCCTAACAGCAACATAGGGGTGATGATCAACTTTGATGGGCTTGCTCATTCCATCAGTGCAACAATTAGGGACAATTTTGGTTGATCTGCAATGGAGAATCCCATCTGTATCCAGAGAAAGAATTGTGGAGTCTGAACAAAGACAAAAAGACTATTACCTTCAATTTAGAAAAAAAAAAACAACGTTATTTTATTATGTAATTTTGCTATCTCTTATACTTCATTTTTTTTCCTTAAGGATACGATTTCTCTCTCATCACATTCAACTTAGAACAATGTATACCGTGGAAACAATGAAAAGACTACCAGACTGCCTTCTGTGGGGGTGGGGAGAGGGAAGCAAGAATGGCGGGAAAATTGTAAAACTCAAAATAAAATCTTTCTTTAAAAAAAAACCAAGAGGAATGAGAATTCAGAGAAGCATGGAAAGACTTGGATGAACTAATGCTGAGGAAGATGAGAAGAACCAAAAGAACATTGTACACCCTGACAGCAACATGGGGGTGATGATCAACCTTGATGGACTTACTCATTCCATCAATGCAATAATCAGGGACAATTTTAGAGTACCTGTGATAGAGTGGAGTTTAAACAAAGACTAAAGTATTTTACCTTCAATTTTTTTTAAAAAAAGCATCTTATGTACAACATAATTTTGCTATCTCTAATATTTTATTTTCTCCTCAAGGATATGATTTCTCTCTCAACACATTCAATTCCAAACAATGTATAGCATGGAAACAATATAAAGATTATCAGACAACCTTCTGTGGGGGGAATGAGAGGAGGGAAGGGGGGGGGGAATTGTAAAATTCAAAAACCTTACAAAAAATGATAGATAGAAACTACTATTATATATAATTGGAAACCTAATAAAATATTTATAAAAAATTAAAATAAAATAAAAAATAAAGTACCTAGATAAACTTTAAAAAAAATAAACAGCCAAAAATAAGCAAACTCCTTTCTGATTTCACATCTCCTACCAGCCTCCCCCTTTCCCACCAAAATACACACCTTAACAAGAGACGACAGACAAAAACATGGTTCACTAAAAGAAGTATTATTCTCACCTACTGAAATAGCAAACAGCCTTCAGCCTATCTACTGAAGACTAAATGATTGTAGAAGGCAATGGAAAATATGCCCAGTATGTTGAATGAAGGTTAGTGTAGTTAGTTGTCACTAGAGCCACAAGGGATAATCTAAATCATGTTGTGATTTATACTGACTCTTGGGAAGAGTTGATGGATTAGACACATGGACAACTAAATGAAGGATTGATAATTGACAGTAAATAGCATTAAGGGTTGAGGCAAGAAGTTGTAGGAAGATAAAGCTAATGTAAATGTGCAGAGTAAAAATAGCGATGCTTCACTTCATACTAAAGAAAAATAAAATGAGCCAATGTGGAATGAGAGGGTGAATCACATCAGCAAACTAGAAGGGCAGAGGTAAAGGAGAATAAGGATAGAATCATAGTAAACTGGGTATTTGAGCAATTGAATATTTGGACATTCAACTTACCATAACTTGAGTAAAAAATAAAATGGGTCTAAGAAAAGGAAAAGTGATTACAAGATCTACAATGCCTATCTGACAGAAGGCTAAAGCATTAATGAAAATGCTATTCAACCAATGCAACAAAAATTAGAAGTAAAGGACTCATATCTATAATAGATGAAAAATTGAATCAAATTTATAAGATTACAAGTGATTCCCCAATTGACAAATGATCAAAGGAAATGAATAGGTAATTTTCAGATGAAGAAATTAAAGCTATATATATACAGTCAAATGGAAAAAATGCTCCAGGGGGTGGCTAGGTGATGCAGTGGATAAAGCACCCACCCTGGAGTCAGGAGTACCTGGGTTCAAATCTGGTCTCAGACACTTAATAATTACCTAGTTGTGTGGCCTTGGGCAAGCCACTTAACGCTGTTTGCCTTGCAAAAACCTAAAAAAAAAAAAAAAAAAGGAAAAAATGTCACATTAAAAATATTTATAGCAGCTCTTTTTGTAGTGGCAAAGAATTAGAAATTGAGAGTATGCCCATAAATTGAAGAATGACTGAACAAATTATGGTGTATGAATGTTATGGAGAACTATTTTTCTATAAGAAATCTGACTTCATAAACTTGGAAAGAATTACATAAACTGATGCTGAGTGAAGGGAACAGAACCAAGAGAACATTGTACACATTAACAATCACATTGTGAGATGATCAACTATGCATGGATGCAATCCAGAGATCAAGGAGAGACCTATAATGGATAATGCCATCCAAATACAGAGGCGGGAAAAAACACAGAATCTGAATGCATACTATGCTCACTTTCAAAAAAACTTCTCTTAGCTTTTTCCTTCCTTTCTCATGTTTTTTTTCTTTCCCCTTAGTTCTAATTTCTCTTTCATAAAATGACTAATACATAAATAAGTTAAAAACAAATGTATATATACAATTTTTACCAGACTCTTTGCCACCATGGGGTGGGGGGAGGGAAGGAAGGGTGGGAAGAGAAGTAGAAAAAGATGGAGGGGCCAGCACAGTGGATAGAGCACCAACCCTGGAATCAAGAAGACCTGAATTCAAATCTGACCTCAGGCACTTAATAGTTACCTGTGTGACCTTGGGCAAGTCACTTAACTCTATTGACTTGCAAAAACCAAAATTTAAAAAAAAATATGAAACTCATAAATTTGCAACTGAGTGAATGTCAAAAACTACCATTGTATGTAATTGGAAAAAAATAAAATTTCAATTAAAAAAAGAACTATACAGATGTATCAAAAAAGCTGGATTCATAGAAGAGTCTGACATATATTATATTGCCTCAAACAGTAATAAATTTAACAAAAATTATTGTTTATATTTTATTTATTAATAGGACTAGACTTTATTATGTATACCTGTTCTCCCAGCTGATACTGATTCCACTATTGAAGGACTAAATATATTATTATGATTGGAATTGAGATAGTCGAGAACAATTAAGGATCACACAACACATTTTACTTATGAAGCCAAAAACTAAACTGAAGTTGAAGGAATCATGTGCCCTTTTCGCCTAATTTATAATACCCAAACTGCAAGAATGATAAAAAGATTTAATGGAATGCTTAAGACACAAAAAATTCCTAGGAGAGACAAAGACTCTGATTAGAAAGCAGTGATTAGAAGAGCATAAATCTAATTAAATAAATGACCTAGGAGAAATCATCCCACAACTGTGAATGAATTTAAAATCACAATACTATCTTTAATTGATTCAGGTGATAAAGGACAAGATATTACTGAAGGAAACAAAATGGTATAGTGTAGACCCTCAGACTATCATTTAATCCCAGTAAAGACTATTGGGACAGGGAATTAGAATACAGGATGGGTCATAGATGGATCAGTCATTCCCCTTCTATTCTCATTGAGAAATAGTGTGTGTGTGTGTGTGTGTGTGTGTGTGTGTGTGTGTGTGTGTGTGTGTGTGTGTATACACACACTATTTGATAAAAATTGATGTCTATACTTCTTCTCCTCACATCTTTTCCAAATATTTTGCATCTTGGTCTCTGACTTATTCAAATGAAACTGCTTTTTCCCAAATTACAAAATTGTCAAGGTTAGCAACTGATCAGTTGCTTTTAGTGAGATGGAGTAATTTGACTGATTGTTCAATTCTATTTTTAAACAAGATGAAAATCAATGGATAATATAACAGAGTATATGTACATGAAAAAAATTGTGTAATATGATGTAGTGGCTAAACTTGAACTTTGTACAATACATAGAGATGATTGCAAAGTTCTATTTCAAAGCAGCATTTCCTTCCTCCCAAAGAAGAAAGCAGGCTTTCCTTTAGAATTTAAAAACTTTTAAAGAATGACATTAAAAGGAAGTGAATATGGGGCAGCTAGGTAGTGCAGTGGATGGAGCACCGGCCCTGGAGTCAGGAGTACCTGAGTTCAAATCTATCCTCAGACACTTAATAATTACCTAGCTTTGTGGCCTTGGGCAAGCCACTTAACCCCATTTGCCTTGCAAAAACCTAAAAAGAAAAAAAGGAGGTGGATAGAATATTAGAAAATTTAGATATGATAGAAAGGAATATATACCTTTTTTTTCCTACTATTCATGTCACCAACACAAAAATTGACCACATAGTTGGGCATAAAAATCTCATAACCAAATGCAAAAAGGCAGAAATATGGAATGCATCCTTTTCAGACCACAATATAATAAAAATCACATGCATTAAAGGATCATGGAGAGATAAACCTAAAATTAATTGGAAGCTAAATAGCCTAATTTTAAAATAATGAGTGGATTAAACAACAAATCATAGAATTAATAATTTCATCCAAGACAATGACAATAATGGACAATAGATCAAAACTTATGGAATACAGCCAAAGGAGTTATTATGAGAAATATTATATCTCTAAATGCTTACATGAATAAAACAAAGATGAGATCATGAAACTAAAAAAGTTAAAAAAACAAAAGAACAAATTTAAAATCCCCAACAAAATACTGGATAAGAAACTCTGAAATTTTAAGGTGAAATTAATAAAATCAAAAGCAAGAAACCTATTGAATAAATAAAACTAAGAGCTGGTTTTATGAAAAAACAATAAAATAGATAAACCTTTGGTTAGTTTGATTAAAAAAAAAGAAAACTGAATTACCAACATCAAAATGAATAGGTGAATTCATCACCAATGAGGAGGTGTAAATAATAATTCAGAACTATTTTTCCCAACTGTATTCCAATAAATTTGACAATCTAAGGGAAATGGATGAATATTTACAAAAATATAAATCACCCAGGTTAAAAGAAGAGGAAATTAAATACTTAACCCCAACTAAGAAAAAGAAATCAAGTCATTAATGTCTCCAGGACCAGATGGAATTGCAAGTGAATCTATCAAACATTTAAGGAAGAAATTGTTCCAATTCTATATCAACTATCGAATTAAGTGAAGAAGGAGTTCTGTAAATTCTTTCTATGAAACCAATATGGTGCTGATACCAAAATCAGAAAGAGTCAAAACTGAAAAAAAGAATTGTAGATCAATTTCCCTAATGAATATGGATGCAAAAATTTTAAATAAAATATTAGCAAAGGGATTACACATGTTATCATTAGGATAATACAGTACAATCAAACAGGATTTACACCAGAAAGGCAGGGTTGATTCAATATTAGGAAAATTATCAGCATAATTGACCATATCAATAACAAACCTAACAGAAATCAAATGATTATCTCAATAGATGTTGATAAAACTTTTGACAAAAATCAACATCTATTCCTATTAAAAAAAAACACTAGAGAGCATAGGAATAAAAGAAGTTTTCCTTAAAATAATAAGTAGCATTATCAAGAAGCATTATTTATAATGAGGATAAGCCAGAAGCATTTCTAATAAGATTGGGGTGAAACAAAGATACCTGTTATCATCACTTATTATTCAGTATTGTATTAGAAATGTTAACTTTAGCAATAAGAGAAGAAAAGGAAATTGAAGGAATTAGAATCAATAATGAAGAAACAAAACTCTCACTCTTTGCAGATGATATAATAGTTTATCTAGAGAACTCTAGAATATCATCTTAAAAAAACTGGAAACAATTAGCAATTTTAGCAAAATCTCAGGATATAGAATAAAGCTACATAAATTCTGAGCCTACATAAATTTCTATATCTTACTAACAAGATACAGGAGCAAGGGTAGCAATTTAAAATAACTGCAGACAATATAAAATACTTGGGAGTCTACCTGCCAAGGCAAATTCAGAAATTAGATGAAAACAGCTATAAAAGACTTATCATAAAAATAAAAACAGATCTAAAAACTGTGTAAATGTCAATTGAGTTAATATAATAAAAATGACAGTTCTTCCTAAATTGAATTATTTATTCAGTGCCATATCAATCAATCTTCAAAAAAAATCACTTTAGTGATCTAAGAAAAATAGTAACTAAATTTATATAGGGGAACAAAAAGTCAAGAATATCAAGGAAATTGATGAAAAAAATACAGAGGAAGGTGACCTAATCGTACCAGAGCTGAAATCATATTATATAGCATGAGACATCAAAAAAGTTTGGTACTGGCTAAGAAGTAGAGTAGTGGATCAGTGGGATAGATTAAATGCAAAAGAAACAGCAGTAAATGACTATCATAATCTACTGTTTGATAAACCCAAAGATTCCAAATTCTGGGATTAAAAACTCACTCTGCTAATTAAAAACTGCTAGGACAACTGGAAGATAGTATAGCAGAAACTAGGTATAGACCAACATCTCACAGCATGCATCAAGATAAGGTTGAAATGAGTGCAGGATTAAAGCATAAAAGGTAATATTATATGCCAATTAGGAGAATAAGGAATAGTTTACTTGTCAGACCTATGGAGAAGGAAGCAGTTTATGATCAAAGATGAGAACATTATAAAAAAACAAACTGGAAAGTTTTGGTTACATTAAATTAAAAAAGGTTTTACACAAACAAAACCACTGAAACCAAAATTTTAAAGAATGTAGTAATTTGGGAAAAAATGTTTACCACAAGTGTATCTAACAAAGGACTCACTTCTAAAATATATAAAGAACTGAGTCAAATTTATCTATTTTTTTTAATTTTTGCAAGGCAATGGGGTTAAGTGGCTTGCCCAAGGCCATACAACTAGGTAATTATTAAGTGTCTGAGACCAGATTTGAACCCAGGTACTCCTGACTCCAGGGTAGGTGCTTTATCCACTGTGCCACCTAGCTGCCCCCAAATTTATTTTTAAAAAATCATTCCCCATTTTATAAATGATCAAAGGATATGGAAAGGTAATTCTCAAATGAAGAAACCAAAGTTATCTATAGCCATATGAAAAATTACTCTAGGGGCGCAGTGGATAGAGCACCAGTCCTGAAGTCAGAAGGACCTGAGTTCAAATTTGACCTCAGACACTTAATAATTACCTAGCTGTGTGACCTTAGACAAGTCACTTAACCCCATTGCCTTGCAAAAAAGGCAAAAAAATTACTCTAAAACATTATTGATTAGAGAAATGCAAATTAAAACAACTCTGATGTACCACCTCATGCCAGTCAGATTGACCAGTATGACTCAAAAGGAAAATGATGAGTATTGCAGGGGATGTGGGAAAACAGGGACACTAATGCACTGTTGGTGGAGTTGTGAATTGATCCAACCTTTCTGGAGAGTAATTTGGAATTATGCCAAAACAGCTTACTGGGTCTGTATCCTAAAGAGATCATGAAAAAGTTTAAAAATCCTCCATATACAAAAAATATTCGTTGCAGCTCTTTTTGTAGTGTCAAAGAATTGGAAATTGAGGGGATGCCCATCAATTGAGGAATGAACTGAACAAATTGTGGTATATGTATATTATGGAACACTATTGTTCTCTAAGAAATCATGAGGGACAGGACTTCAGAAAAGCCTGGAATGACTTGCATTAATTGATGCTGAGTAAATGAGCAGAACCAAAAAAAAATTATACAAATTAACAACAATGTGGGGGTGATGATCAACTATGTTGGATTTGTTCATTTCAACAGTACAATAATCAAAGACAATTTTAAAAATCTTGCCATGGAAAATACCATCCATAACCACAGAAGGAACTGTGTAGTTTAAATGAAGACCAAAGCTTATTATTTTAAATTCTGAAAAACTGTCTCATACATAATCAATAAATATTGAGCCTATGTAAGATAGCTTTCTGTCAGGGGAGAGGGGAGGGAAGAGAGGAAGGGAGAAAAATGTAAAACTCAAAATATTGCAAAAAAAAAAAGACTGGGAAAGACTACCATTGCATGTAGCTGGAAAAACATAATAAAATAAAGACATTAAGAGGCAAACTTCAAAATTTGGAGGGGGGGAAGAGATGAAATATAATCAAAGACAAACATCCCTGAGCAATTTCTTCTCATCCAGGATTATACCTGAATTCACCTTGACTTCCCTTCAGATCTTATCTGTAGGGACCTGCCTGGGGAAACTCAGGAACAAGGGTGAGAACCACCAGATATAGGCTGCAACATATATAGAAACAGAGCCAGAAATGGGGAGGGGGGAGAGGAAACAACAAAGGAGGTGAAATATACCTGAAAACTATACTTAGAATATCCTAAAAAGCAAACTGGGGGGGGGGGGACAAATAGAGGGGTTTAGGGGAGATCCCCCCAACCAAGGTGTAAGAAAGCAATAATGAGGGCAGTTAGGTGATGCAGTAGATAGAGCACTGGCCCTGGAGTCAGGAGGACCTGAGTTCAAATCCAATCTCAGACGCATAACAATTACCTAGCTGTGTGACACTGGGCAAGTCACTTAGCTCCATTGCTTTGTAAAAGGGAAAAAATTAATAATGAAAGAAAGACTTGTGGAATAAAATGTCTGAGGTCAACACAGCTGAGAGTCCTGAGAGCAATGCAAGATGAAGAAAAAAGGGGAAAAAAATTAAGGAGATGGCCTAGTCCTAACAATAAAGAAAGGAGGGAAAAATTGCCAAGTGAGTGCAATTTGAAGAAACACATTTTAAAAGGTAGCTGAAGAGGATAAAAATTCCAAAGATTCTAATAGGGAAAGACCTGAAGGAAAAGAAAACAACACACCTTTATACAGAAGGATCCTTAACATGAGATCATAGAATATTATATTTGTGAATGTGTATGTAAATGTACACATACACTATATATATGATACATACATGCCAACTGATAAACATTTATTAGGCACCTACTATGTGCTAAGCACTGGATTTATATATATACATATATATAAAACTTGTGTATATACATAGTTATATTTCAATATAATTGATTTTCTTTTTTTTTTTTTTAGGTTTTTGCAAGGCAAATGGGGTTAAGTGGCTTGCCCAAGGCCACACAGCTAGGTAACTGTTAAGTGTCTTAGGTCGGATTTGAACTCAGGTACTCCTGACTCCAGGGCCGGTTCTCTATCCACTGCTCCACCTAGCCTCCCCTGATTTTCTTTTCAATACTATATTTATTTCCTGCTAAAAACATTTTTTTCTGAGGTGTGGTTCCTAGGTTACATGAAACTACCAGAAAGGTCCATGACACAGAATAGGTTAAGAATCCCTGCTATAGAGACAGCTAAGTGGCACACCCTAGAGTCAGGAGGACCTGAGTTCAAACCTGACCTCAGACAATTAGCTGTGTGACGCTGGGCAAGTCACTTAGCCCCATTTGCCTTGCAAAAACTTAAAAAAAAAAAAGAATCCCTGCTATAGTATTCTCAGCAATACAATGATTCAGGATAATCCTAAAAGACTAATGAAGAAACATGCTATCTGCCTCCAGAGAAAGACTTGATATTGATTGATATCAAAAGGAAAAAAATGAAAGAATATGAAAAATAACTTATTTCATTTTTTTCTTTTTATTCAAGTTTTCTTGTATAAAATGACTAATATGAAAATATTTTACCTAATTGCACATGTACAATCTATATCTGATTCCTTACCATCTCAGGAACTGGAGGCAAGAAATGATAAAATCTATAACTCAAAACTTTAAATAGAATCCCTGTTATAAAAAAACAGGAAAGAAGAATGGAAAGGAAGGAAGGAAAAAAGGAAAGAAGGAAAAATAAAAATGCTTGTGAGTCAGAGCCAAGATGGCACAGGAGGCTCTTCTCTCAAAACTTATAAAATAAGGACTCTAACTACATTTTTGAGAGACAGAACCCACACAGAGGGATCCAGTGAAGCAGTTCTCCAAGGTAACCTGGAAAATAGCAAAGGCTCCACTCCACTGGGTTAGAAGGGCAGCCCACCAGAGTGAAGAAACTTCAGCCTCCCAGAGGCAGCCCCAGGGTGCCTAGGAGCCATGACTCATAGCAGCAGGGGCAGTTTCCTGACTTACCCTAGGAGTACCAGTAGGGAAGTGGAGAAAGACTTCCAAGGTCTGTCCTCTGCACCTGGAACAGGACACTGGGGCTCTGACCACATTCAGATTTTGATCACAGTCTAGGCCCCCCATAGAACAGCAGGGTCCCCCCACCTCAGTCCCATGGCAAAGGGGTGCACTTCTGGTCATTCACAGACCAGGAGAAAAGACAGAGTTTCACACAGAGATCCTTGGGGGGAGGGGTGTCCCAATAATACTCAAAAGCTCAGGAAGGACCCCAAAACCAGGCAAAGGCTGGGGAAATGAGTAAACAGAGAAAAAAGAGGAACACCATTGAGAAATACATTGTCTATGATCCCAAGAGGGATCAAAATACTCAATCTGAAGATGAGGAAGTACAAGTTCCTGCATCTAAAGACTGCAAGAAAAATGGAAATTGGGTTAAGGCTATGACAGAGCTCAAAAAAGATTTTGAAAATGAAAATCAAGTGAGGGGGTGCGGCTAGGTGAAGTAGTGGATAAAGCACCAGCCTTGGAGTCAGGAGTACCTGGGTTCAAATCCAGTCTCAAACACTTAATAATTACCTAGCTGTGTGGCCTTGGGCAAGCCACTTAACCCTATTTGCCTTGCAAAAATCTAAAAAAACAAAAGAAAATCAAGTGAGGGAGTTAGAAGAAAAATTGGGAAAAGAAATGAGAGAGATGCAGGAAAAACATGAAAAAGAAGTCCCAGCTTAGTCGAGGAGATCCAAAAAAATGCTGAAGAAAATAACATGTTAAAAACCACCATAGGTCAAATGGATAAAGCAGTTCAACAAGTTATTGAGGAGAAGAATGCTTTAAAAAGCAAAATTGGACAGATGGAAAAAGATAAAAAAGCTCTTTGAGGAAAACAAATCCTTCAGATATAGAACAGAACTGGGGGAAACTGCTGACTTTATGAAAAAACAAGATACAATACTTCAAAACCAAAAGAATGAAAAATTAGAAGAAAATGTGAAACATCTCAGTGAAAAAGCAACTGATCTGTAAAATAGATTCAGAAAAGACAACTTAAAAATTATTGGATATCTGAATATCTGAAAGCCATGATCAGGAAAAGAGCTTTGACATCATTTTTAAAGAATTCCTACAGGGAAATTGTCCAGATATCCTAGAAGCAGAGGGCAAAATAGAAATTGAGAGAATACACAAATCTCCCCTGAAAAGAGATCCAAAAAAAACAACCCCCAGGAATATTATAGCCAAGTTCCAAAACTTCCAAGTCAAAGAGGAAAATATTACAAGCAGCCAGAAGGGCACAATTCAAATACTGTGGAGCTGCAGTCAAGATCACACAAGGGGGAGGCTAGGTGGTATAGTGGATAAAGCACCAGCCTTGGAGTCAGGAGTAACTAGATTCAAATCCGGTCTCAGACACTTAATAATTACCTAGCTGTGTGGCCTTGGGCAAGCCACTTAACCCCACTTGCCTTGCAAAAAAAAAATCACACAGGACTTAGCAGCAACTGTATTAAAAGCTCATAGGACTTGGAATATAATATACCGGAAGGCAAAAGAGCTCAGAATTCAACCAAGAATCAACTACCCAGCAAAACTGAATGTCCTCTTCCAGAGAAAAAGACAGACTTTCAATGAACCAGAGGAATTTCAAATGTTCCTGTTGAAATGGCCAGAGTTGAACAGAAAGTTTGATTTTCAAATATAAGATTCAGGTGAAGCATAGAGAGTGGAGTAGAAAGGGGAAAATATGAGGGACTTAATGATGATGAACTACATGTATTCCTGCATAGAAAAATGATATTGTTAATACTCATGAGAAACTTCTCATTTAATAGACCAGGTAGGAGCAGTTTTTATAGATGAAGCACAGGAGAGAGCTAAATTTGAAGATATAATATATTGTAAAAATGGAGTCGATGGCTAAAAGGGAAATGTAATGGGAGTAAGAGAAAGGAGAAGTGGAATAGGCTAAGATATTTCATATAATAAGAATTTTTTTATTACAATGAGTAATTGCAATGATATGGAAAGGGGGAAGGTAAGGGGGAATGAGGGAAACTTTGCTCTCATCAGAGGTGGCTAGGAGAGGAAATAGCATGTATCCTCAAAGGGGTATAGACATCTAGAGTAAGAAGGAGAGAAGGGAGACAGGGGGAAGGGAAGGGGGGGATTTGAGTGATGGAGGAGAGGGTGGACTGTGGGGGGAGAGTGGTCAGATATAACACATTTTCTTTTTTACTTCTTGCAAGGGGCTGGAATTGGATGACCTATCTGGGACCATAGGGCCAGGTGGATGCTGGGCCTAAGGTGTGGTATGTGGGCTAGAGGTCTCTTGGCCCTAGGGCCGGTGATCTGTCTGCTGTTCCACTCAGCTACCCTACAGCACATTTAAGAAGAGGAACAGAGTGAAAGGAGAGAGAAAATAAAGTATATGGTATTGGGGAAATACAAATGGAGGGAGTTGCCATCAGCAATGGCAATAGTGGAAAAATATGGAAGTAGCTTTTGTGATGGACTTATCATAAAGAATGTGATCTACCCACAACAGAGCTGGAGGTGTTGGAACACAGACTGAAACATATTTTATTATTATTATTATTATTATTATTATTATTATTATTATTATTATTATTTGGTGGGAGTTGCAGGGCAATGGGGTTAGGTGGCTTGCCCAAGACCACACAGCTGGGTGATTGTTGAGTGTCTGAGGCCGGATTTGGACCTGGATGCTCCTGGCTCCAGGGTCAGTGCTCTGTCCACTGTATGACCTGACCACCCCATTATTATTATTATTATTATTGTTATTTTTTATTTTGGCGGGGTTTTTTTTGGCCTTTTCAGGGTAATAGGGTTAGAGCAGCTTGCCCAGGATCACATAGATGGGTGATTGTTGGGTTCTGGGGCTGAATTTGAGCTCTGGTACTCCTGACTCCAAAGCCAGTGTTCCATCCACTGTACCATCTGGCTACTATTATTATTATTATTATTGTTATTATTATTATTTTAATTTTTTCTCTTTCTTTTACTCTATTGCTCATGAGGGTCTATATTTTTTGGAGGGGAGGGAGTATTATGGTTTACTGTTTTTTTTCCTCTTTTTTTTAATTTTATTTTTTTAATTCTCATTTTGTATCAATGTTTTGTTTTACATTAATAAAATATTCTTGTTTAAGAGTAAACAAAATACCCCTCCACCCATGAATATAGACTTGCTTGGGCAATAAAGTAAAGGGGAAAGAAAAAAATTAAAATTAAAAAAAGAATAATAGTAATAATTGTAGGTATGACCAGGTTGCGCAATGGACAAAGCACCAGCCCTGGAGCCACGAGCATCCAAGACCACATCCAGCCCCATAGACCCAACAATCACCCAGCCATGTGACATGTAAGCCACCCAATCCCCACTGCCCTGCAGAAACCAAAAAGAAGAAGAAAAAAGACCCAAAATAAAATAAAATAGTAATAATAGTAGGGGGTGGCTGGGTAGCAGACAGAGCATTGGCCCTTGAGCCAGGAGCACCCTGGTCCAAATCTGGCCCCAGACACCCAAAGATCACCCCGCTATGTGGCCCCAGGCAGGTCACCCAGCCCCATTTGCCCTGCACCCTCCCCTAAATAATAACAATTAAAAATGTGCTTCAGTCTTTGTTCCAAAACCAACAACTCTGTCATGGGTGGATTGCATTCTTTATGGTAAGTCCATCGCAAAAGTTACTTCCATATTTTTCCAATGTTGCCATTGCCAACCACAACTCCCTCCTTTCTTATTTCTCCTTTCATTCTGACTCTGCTGTAGGGTTGCTGAGTGGCGCAGCAGACAGATCCCTAGTCCTGGGGCCAAGAAGCCCTGAGCCCCCATACTACCCCTTAGGCCCAGAATCCACCTGGCCCTATGGTCCTGGACAGGCCTTCCAATCCCAGCCCCTTGCAAGAAGTAAAAAAGAAAATATGTTATATCTGACCACTCTCCCCCCATGGTCAATCCTCTCCTCCTTTATTCACATCCCCACCCCTTCCCCCTGCTCCCCCCCCCTCTTACTCCAGATGCCTATACCCCATTGAGTATATATGCTGTTTCCTCTCCTAGCCACCTCTGATGACAGCAAAGGTTCCCTCATTCCCCCTTGCCTCCCCCTTCCATATCATTGCAATTACTCATTGTAATAAAGAAAAATCTTATTATATGAAATATCTTGGCCTATTCCCCCTCTCCTTTTTCTTTCTCCCATTACATTTCCCTTTTTTCTATTGACTCCATTTTTACACCATATTTTGTCTTCAAATTCAGCTTTCTCCTGTGCTTCAACTATAAAAGCTCCCTCTACCTGCTCTGTTAACTGAGAAGGTTCATATGAGTATTATCAGTGTCATTTTTCTGTGCAGGAATACATGCAGTTCATCATCATTAAGTCCCTCATATTTCCCCCCTCTCCTCCAATCTCCGTGCTTCACCTGAGTCCAGTAATCTGAAGATCAAACCTTCTATTCAGTTCTGGCCATTCCGAAAGGAACATTTGAAATTCCCCTGGTTCATTGAAAGTCCATCTTTTTCCCTGGAAGAGTACATTCAGCCTTGCTGGGTAGTTCATTCTTGGCTACATTCTAAGCTCTTTTGCCTTCTGGTATATTATATTCCAAGCCCTACGAGCTTCCAATGTAGTTGCTGCTAAGTCCTGTGTGATCCTAACTGCAGCTCCATGATATATGAACTGTGTCCTTCTGGCTGCTTGTAATATTTTCTCTTTGACTTGGGAGTTCTGGAACTTGGCTATAGTATTCCTAGGGGTTGGTTTTTTGGGATCTCTTTCTTGGGGGGGATCGGTGGATTCTCTCCATTTCTATTTTGCCCTCTGCTTCTATAATATCAGGGCAATTTTCCTGTAGTAATTCTTTGAAAATGATGTCAAGGCTCTTTTCCTGATCATGACTTTCAGGTATTCCAATAATTTTTAAATTATCTTTCCTAAGTATGTTTTCCATATCAGTTGTTTTTTCAATGAGATATTTCACATTTTCTTCTAACTTTTCATTTTTTTGGTTTTGAAGTATTGATTCCTGACTTCTGGTAAATTCATCAATCTCCCTGAATTCTATTCTTTGTCTGAAGGATTTGTTCTCCTCAGAGAGTTTTCTTATCTCTTTTTCCATCTGGCCAATTTTGCTTTTTAAAGCATTCTTCTCCTCCATAACTTTTTGAACTGTTTTATCAATTTGACCTAAGCTGGTTTTTAGCATGCTATTTTCTTTAGCATTTTTTTGGATTTCCTTGACTAAGCAGCTGACTTCATTTTCATGTTTTTCCTGCATCTCTCTCCTTTCTTTTCCCAGTTTTTCTTCCAGCTCCCTCATTTGATTTTCAAAGTCTTTTTTGAGCTCTGTCATAGCCTGAACCCAATTTCTGTTTTTCTTGGAGTCTTTAAATGCAGGAGCTTGTGCTTCCTCATTTTCAGATTGAGTATTTTGATCCTTCTTGGTCTCATGTGCAAAATATTTCTTAATGGTCTTCCTCTTATTTCTCTGTTTGCTCATTTTCCCAGCCTGAGCCTGGTTTTGGGGTGCTTCCTGAGCTTTTGGGACACTCCCACAAGGGTCTCAGTGTGTGAGGCTCTGTCCTCCCTCCTGGTCTGTGAATGACCATAAGTGCCCCCCTCTGCCATGGGGCTGAGGTGGGGGGGGGGGGCTGCTGTTCTATTGGGGGGCCTAGACTGGGATCAGGTTCTGAATGTGGTCAGAGCCCCAGAGTCCTGTTCCAGGGGCAGAGGACAGAGCTTGGCAGTCTCTCTTCACTCCCCTCCCTAGGTTCAATGGGCTCATGCCCTGGGGGCTCCTGCTTACTAGCTCTACCTTCTTCTGTTTCCTGGATCTGGAATGCAGTGGCCAAGCAGCTTGCTGTGTGCCCTGAGGGCTGGGCTTCAAGTGCTCGCTCTGGCAGAGGTCCTTGCTGTTCCCCCAATTTGTGCCTGATGCTCCCCGGGGCGCAGGTCAGGAAACTCCTGGGCTTCTGTGAGCTCTGGCTCCCAGTGCCCTGGGGCTGCCTCCGGGAAGCTGAAGTTGTTTGGCTCTGGAGGGCCACCCCTCTGGTGGGCCACCCCTCTGGCGGGCCGCCCCTCCGACCCGGGGAGCAGAGCCTTTCTGCTCTTTTCCAGGTTACCTTGAGTAGGAGAACTGCCTCAATGGGTCCCTTTGTGGGTTCTGTCTCTCAAAAGTTTAGTTAGAGTCCTTAGCTTCACATTTTATCAGAGAGCGCCTAAGACTTGATCCCTTCTTGTGGCCATCTTGGCTCCGCCCCCTATGGTTTACTCTTAAACAAGAATATTTTAGTAATGTATAAAAAAACATTTGTACAAAAAATAAAAATAAACAAATAAAAAAATTCTTGCAAGCTATAGGGCCTAAAAAAAAGAACACATTAAAAAGTCTATTAGGGTTTAGGAGTCTAAAGGGAAAACATACACACACACACAGATACACACACACACACACCCCTATAATTGGACGGCAAATTAACAGCTTAGAACAGAAGATAGAAAAACTGTATTGAACAATGAAAAATTTTGGAGCAAATTATTCAATAATTCAATGAGACAAGAAGAAATATTTAAACAAAGTCAAAAGATTAAAAAAATCACTTCACATGAAGTATTTGCTATCAAAAACAATTGACTTGCCAACAGAAAGGGAGAATGTAAGTACTTTTAACTATGACAGTGCAAAAACTTTAGATAATTTTTTCAAGAAATCATTTACAAAATAACATAACTAGTTGAATCACAGGGAAAAGAAAAAAAACCTGAAGATTATATTCCACAAGGGGCAGCTAGGTGGCACTGTGAATAGAGCATCTGCCCTGGAGTCAGGAGGACCTGAGATCAAATGTGGACTCAGAAGCTTAATAATTAATTACCTAGCTGTGTGACCTGGGGCAAGTCACTTAACCCCATTGTCTTAAATAAATAAATAATAAATTTTTTTTAAAAAGATTATATTCCCCTCCTCGGAAAAAAATAAAAATTAAGATACTCAGAAATGTAATGACCAAAATCCAGACTATCCATGTAGAAGAGTAAATACTATAAATAGACATGGGAAAAGAGAGAGAGAGAGAGAGAGAGAGAGAGAGAGAGAGAGAGAGATCGATCAAATTCCAAGATAACAGCATCAGAATTATACAAAATTAAGTAGTAATATCATTGTTCCCCAGGCTCGGTTTACTTCATTTTTATTAAAGTCATGCAAGTTCCCAGTATGTTCTGCAACCATTCCTTTCAGTTAATCAACAAGCTTTTAACAAATGCTTACCATGTGCCAGAAATTTTTACTAATAATTTGGAATATACCCCCCAAAAAGCAAAAATATTCTCTGCCCTTCAAAGCTCATATTCTAATGGGCAAGACAACATTTTAAAAGTGTGTATGTACAAAATGGATATATGTGTGTGTGTGTGTGTGTGTGTATCTACACATATACATATATATTTAGTTTGAAAAAATAATATTTATATAAGCTAGATAGCACAGAGAGTAGAATACTGTCTCAAGTCAGAAAGACTCATCTTTCCTGAATTCATATTAGTCCTCAGATATTTATTAGATGTGTGACCCTGTGTAAGTCATATAACCCTTTTTGCCTCAGTTTCTCATTTGTAGAAATGAGTGAGAGAAGGAAATGGCAAACCATTCCATTATCTTGGCCAAGAAAATCCCTAAAAGGTCATAAAAATTGAATACAACTAAAAAATGACTGAGCAACAACTCTCTGTATGTGTTTTTGTGCTCTTCATATTTTTCAGGAATTTTGAATTTTAACTGAGCTTGTGCCCAAGTTCTATTTTTTTCTTTAAATCTTTTCTTATTGATATTCTACATTCTGTTTTTCCTGGATTTAAGTTGAACATGCCAATCACTATAATGGTTCTTAATAGTGCAATCCTTCTTTTTGTTTGTTTGTTTGTCTTCACATTCTTCCAGAGTACTTTGTGAATTTGGAGTTTGTTAGGCTAGATTCTGCATAATTCGGTGGGGGGGGGGGGGAGTCTGCATTGTTTTTTTCCCCCTTTGGGGCCTTTCTGTTTTGTTTTGTTCTGTTTTTCAGGAATATTGAGTGTTTTGCTATTTCAAGATCTCAAAGTGTGGACATCTGCAAGGGTTCAGTCTTTCCAAAATAGTCTGATCCTAGGGAAAGTCCAGTCCATGTCGTCCTGGTTTGAATCCTGATCTAGGTTTAGGTGTACATTGTATTCATGCAGGCTTACATCTGCTAGGCAGTTTGGAGATTGCTACTAGACTCAGGGACTATCAGCTGGAAAGATCTGTATCAAAACAACAGACTTGCAGACTCCTGGGATCTGACCTGTGTGGGATTCCTGCCCTGATTATTCTCCTAGATGCTTAGGACTGCTGCAGGGTCAGAGGCTAGAATGGAGAACCTGCTCAGAAAATGAAGTCAGAGACCCACATTATCTGCTGTTCCTAGATCAGGACACTGCCTAAGGCTCAAGACTACTACTCACTCTATAATTCTTAGTCACCCTGGATCTATTATCACAAACTGAGTAGTAAGCATCAACGCTGACAGTTTGGCACCAGATAGTTGGTATCTGTTCCCACAGCTTTGGTCAACTTTCAGTCCTTCACAGTGGAATACTCCAAGCCTGTTCCAGGTGTCTACAGACCTCTCTAATCTCAATATATTAACCTGGATTGAAAATGAGACTCGGGTTATGTTTCATGAATATTCTGGTGAGTATCTTCTAGATATTCATGGAGGAGTCTTGTTGGCAAACTAAGGTGTATTTCTTCCTGCTGCTCCATCAGTTGGCTCTGTTCCCAACTAAAATGTTAAGATCAATTTTCCAGGAAAGAATATGGTATCTGACAGCATAGGCTTCTGGGAATTGTAGTTCTTCCTGACAACATGAATTAACCTTTCTTTGCCACCCTAAAGAGGAAAAGATCTAAAGACTTATGAGAGGAGGAGATTTGGAGGAAGAGGGAAATGAAAATCATACTGTCCATCAGAACTGCAATTCGGTTATTGTCAGGCCTCAGTAGCTTTTCCTTTAAAATCTGTCGGGAAATCTGATTACACAAGTATGAGAAAAGTCCACAGGAAAGTCTGTCTATAAGAATTTTTATTCAATCAGAAATTACTTCACTAGGTAGATGAAATGACTATAAGGAAATAAGCTGGGGACAAAAACAGCTGTAATTTTAATGTAAGAGATAACATTCTAATTCAAAATATCATAAAGCACTGAATGTCAAAAAAAAGTCATAAGATTGCAATATTTAAAAATTTGTAGCACTTTCGGCACCATATAAACTTGTGTCTCAAATCACAAATCCTAAACTAACACTTTCCCTCAGAAAATTGAATATTGTAGGCTGTCAGTGTAGGACAAAATTCCTTTCACTACCATAGTTACCAAAATCCATATTTCTGTCATTCACTTTTGGAGTTTCCAGATCAGAAAAATATTGGAATTTCTAAATTCTGAGGGAAAAGATTTCTTTCTTAACCTGATAGTGATCTGAACCACCATGATCTTTAAACTGAAAAGTAGATAATATGCATTTGGAAGTTATAAAAGAAACACACATTTCAGTTCTGCTCAATTACTCCTGAATCATAGGCTCTTCTGGCCCCAGGGACAATAAAAAATTTTTTTCATCATTGCAAGATAGTAATTCTGAGTCACAATGGCAGGAAATTGGCTTCCCAAAGTTTTCATATGGACTAGGTACAGGCAAAGAATATCTATGCATGCTTCAAGAACTGGATCCTCATGATCAAACCCACCATTACAAATATATTTGCTATTATCTTTTGCTGGTTAAATCTTCTTTTAGTTCATTGTTAAAAATGATACTGTGCATAAATCTCTCTCAAAGTCAGGAAAACCTGAATTTAAGTCCCACTGCTCTATATAATGGCTATATAATGCTGTTCAAGTCACTTAACCTCCCAGTATCTTAAGAAACTTTCTATATAATTTGGAGAGAGGGAGCCTAACCTAAGTGGGATTTTGTTCCCCAGGTATCCCCTGTACCAATTAATCATCCTTTCAGTACTTATACCATCTTTTGTCATATCCTTTTGTTATCTTTTGTCAAATACTTTTGTTATACTTTGTTATAAATCTAGTGACCCAGCAATAATCTATCCACTCTTTTAACAGAAATGCAGAAGATATATTCATTCTATTGAATCCTAAAAATGCTATTTTTAATAGAGTTCTATCATCTTTATATTCAAATAACTTACTGCATGTCAGTTTTGATATAAAGAATGAAATGAAAATGAAAACTGACATATTACCCTTAGAGCTTAATATCTAAAAAATAATATTTAATACTATTCTATTATATTGTTCTCACATTTAAATTTTGGATGAACCATAACAAAAATGCTTCCTACACTCAAGTTTCTCTCTTCCACAAGCCCACAACTATTTTTTAAAGTAAGTTTAATGAATGAAAGATTATTGCCTCCTCTGTCCTGGAAAAAACCTTGACATGATCTTTCCATTCCAGCTATTATATTTCATATGCCCTTGGTAGCTAAACTCCTTTATATACAATAGGTGCCTCTATTTTCCTCTCCTCTTACTTTCATTTTAATCCATTAATCTTGTTTCTAGTCTTCCCTAACCCCTCTTAATTCTAGTGCTTTCCCTTTTAATTATTCCTACTCATTCTTCATATAGTTTACTTTGTACATATTTGTTTGCAAGTTGTCTCCCATACTAGATTGTAAGCTCCTTAAGGGCAGGGAATATCTTTTGCCTTCTTTTATATCTTCAGTGCTTAGCATAATGTCTGGCACACAGAAGGTATTAAATAAATATTGATTGACTGACTATTATAATTCATATTATGCTAAACTCTGGGAACAAAAATAGAAAACTAAAGATATCCCATGTTCTCATGTAGCTCTTATTTAATGTGAGGGGGCGGGGGAAGGGGGAAGAAAGGAGGGAAGGAAGAAAAATAGCATATAGGTTTCAGACGAAGGACAAATAGAAATTTCGTTTTAAATTCAGAATCTGGTTTCAAGTCCTGGTTCTCACCCTCACAAGCTTTGTGACCATGGATTAATTTTTTTTTTGTTAGTGCTCCAGCAACTCTAAGACAAATTCAGTTTTTACCATGAATAGTACTATTACTGGTCAAAAATCTGAAGATTTTTAGTATTTTTTTCCTTTACAGTATTGTGGTCTTCATATAAATTATTCTATTCATTCTAATTATTTTATTCTACACCAGTTCATATTAGTCTTCCCAATTTTTTTTCTAAATCCATATGTGTCATTTTATGGCACAATAATATCCTATAACATTCATGTAGCATGTAGTCATTTTCCAATTGGCAAGTACTCATCTTCCTTTTACTTCTTTGTTTTTTCAAAAAGTGTCTGTTATGAGTTCTTTTACCCTGTCTTTGACCTCCCATCAATTATCTTCTTATAAGATAAAAGTTCTACTGACACTGCTATTTTTGTAAATGACCACAGTGAGGCTATTTTGATTCTAAGCTATCACACTTGTCCTAGAAATTTCAAAACATTCTAGTGCTTTAAATATTTTATTCTGGTGTTTGTATGGATGTCTTTTGTTATTTAAATCCACTTTCTTGTAGTATTTTGACATTCACAGTAACCACTAATATTAATTTGTGATACTTGATTAAATGCCTCATAGTGGTCAAGTTTTCCATGCCAACTTCAGAATTCCTTTTCTGCATATCCTAGAAATACATAGAATAATTCATAGAAGTCATCAGTATTATATTAATAACTTTGACTTTCAAAGCTATTTTATAAAAATGATCTCATTTTAAATCAATTCTTTTCCAATGTGATTCAACAACCACTTACTAAATAGCATCCACCATGTTACAAGATACTGTGGTAGATGATACCAATGAAATCACAACAAAGTCTCCACTGGTGTGTTGAAAACAAATATAATTTACCATCCTTTCAGTTACAAATATCTAAGTTTTATGTCCCATTGTCAATTATATTACTTTGATAGAGCTATCCATTCTGGGCAAAGTAACTAACATCTACAATTTGTGGTATTATAAAAATGTAATAAGAGAAAAAATTAATCATAATGCTATACAATTAGGGGTTTCTGAAAACTATCTTCAAATAGTTTGGATCTACTACTAGATTAAATCTAATAGCAGATGTTAAATTAGTAGGATGGAAATAACACTTCTCTTTTAAATCTGGCCTTTTTTTTCCAAGGAACTTCCCTTAATTCGTATGTTGTACATAAATTTTTTTTTTAGGTTTTTTCAAGGCAATGGGGTTAAGCGGCTTGCCCAAGGCCACACAGCTAGGTAATTATTTAGTGTCTGAGACGGGATTTGAACCCAGGTCCTCTTGACTCCAGGGCCAGTGCTTTATCCACTGCGCCACCTAGCTGCCCCTGTATATAAATTTTTTAAAAAAATCTTTGGTTGGTAAACATGTTATGACAAATATAAAAAGTAAAATTTAACTTGTGGGAAAAATGCTGAGGGAATTTTTTTAAATCCTACCTAGTGGGTGGCTAGGTGGCGCAGTGGATAGAGCATTGGCCTTGGAGTCAGGAGGACCTGGGTTCAAATCCAGCCTCACACACTTACTGATTACCTAGCTGTGAGGCCTTGGGCAAGCCGCTTAACCCCATTGCCTTGAAAAATCTAAAAAAGAGAAAGAAAGAAAGAAAGAAAGAAAGAAAGAAAGAAAGAAAGAAAGAAAGAAAGAAAGAAAGAAAGAAAGAAAGAAAGGAAGGAAGGAAGGAAGGAAGGAAGGAAGGAAGGAAGGAAGGAAGGAAGGAAGGAAGGAAGAAAGAAAGAAAGAAAGAAAGAAAGAAAGAAAGAAAGAAAGAAAGAAAGAAAGAAAGAAAGAAAGAAATTCTACCTAGTATCAGAAATGTGGAATTGAAAATTGATACTCCATTTTATTTTATATTATTTATTAATGATTAAGAATTATATCCAATCAGTGTATCAATATTTATGGATCAGATTTGGATTGGCCTCAGTGTAAGAGTTTAACTTCTCTGTTTCTATAGTCTAGAGACTGACCAGAAAATTC
Organism: Macrotis lagotis; assembly: GCF_037893015.1. Classification (NCBI taxonomy): domain Eukaryota; kingdom Metazoa; phylum Chordata; class Mammalia; order Peramelemorphia; family Peramelidae; genus Macrotis; species Macrotis lagotis. Next base: position 492,298,216 of record NC_133658.1, read on the forward strand.
AAATTCTATGAACTTCTGCTGACATCAGTTGACCTGATCATAGAATGTTTGCCCACCAGGGTACTTTCCAGAGGATATTGGTCAACTCTGTATTTTTCCCATTGATATGGGAATGCTTGGAACTCCCTTCTCTGATACAGGCTAAATTTAAATCCCCACCCTTCCTCTTTGTGTTAAACCAATCACAGCCCCAGATTAGTCTGCATTGCTGGACCACATTTTCTACCATATATAATCAATATGTATAAATATGTTATCAATATAAATAGAAGACAGCTTTGGTTGTCAGTTGCATAGTTGACTGCTGAGGAATATTGTATCTTATTTATTGTTAATTGCTAACTAACAAATTGATATGTTTAGTTTTTCTTTATCACAGATATTTACCATAGCAGAATATCATGTAGTCCTATATGAGTAAAAATATGAACAATGAAATAAATACTTAAACTTTCCTTAGTTATTTTCTAGATATATTCTTGACCTTATTGATTCAGCATGTGACTCTGGGCTAGTAACTATACTTTCTGCATCTTCAATATTTCTATGTATTCTAACTATTGTTCTATTAGAAACCAGGATTTCAGGGAAGCCTGGAGGGATTTGCATGAACTGATGCTGAGTGAGATGAGCAGAACCAGAAAAACACTGTATACCCTAATAGCAACTGGGAGTGATGATCAACCTTGATGGACTCGCTCATTCCATCAGCGCAACAAGTGGGAACAATTTTGGGCTGTCTGCAAAGGAGAGTGCCATCTGTATCCAGATAAGGAGCTGTGGAGTTTGAACAAAGTACAAGGACTATTTCCTATAATTAAAAAAAAAAAAACCAGATATCTTACTGTCTGATTTTGTTACCTCTTAGAATTCATGTCTCTTCTCTAAGGATATGATTTCTCTCTCATCACACCCAATTTGGATCAAGGTACAACATGGAAACAAAGTAAAGACTGACAGATTGCTTTCCGTGGGGGGGGGTAAGATTGGGGGGGGAAATTGTAAAACTCAAATAATATCTTTAATAAAAATTAATTTTAAAAAAATAGCTATATCATAAGAACAATTAGTATAAAATATGCAGCTATGTGTTTAATTCTTTCAACCAATCTAAATATATTTTTTCAGATATGATTTCATATAAAGGCTCTTGAAATTCTTTACTCCTTCTCAACTTGATTAACCATGTGTCTTGTACTTAATTTGTGCCTTTGATTTATTGATTGATTGATTCAATAAAGATGCCTCAGAATTGTTCAAAAAATACTTCTATGAATTCTAAAGGAATTAGAATTCTGGCAAGATAACACCTAAAAGAATATTATAATGACTGGTGAGAGCCTGTTTGGACAGACCTTGTAAATTCCTCTATGCTGAACAAAAACACATTCATCATAAGGTACAGGTCTCATCATGCCACTCATCTGTTCAAAAAACTTCAGCAAATACATATTGTCAAAAGGAGAGAATATAAATGCACAGTCTGCCATTTGCTGTGGTAACTCCAAATTATCTTTCCAATCAGTCGGTCAGACAACAGATATTTACTGTAGATTTGTGCTTTCTATAAACATTTCTTCTTGCTTAGGACTCCACAAGCACCAAATCCCAAGCCAGGTACTCCCTGCTACCTCTCCTTTTTAGGTCCCTTTTGCATATTATCTTCCCCATTAGATTGTAAGCACCTTGAGACCAGGGACTATATTTATATCCCCAGTGGGACATACAATGGCTAGCACATAGGTATTTAATAAATACTTAATGAATTGAATTTAATAAGTAAGTTCTTACTATGTGACAGACACCAGGCTAAGGAGTGAGGATATATAAGAAGGTAAAAACAACCCTTGCCCTTAAGAAGTATACTTTATAATGGAGGAGACAATATGTAAGTAAGTAGGTAAGTCATTTGAGGAGGTAGAAAAGACCAGCAAAAGGAGGTCTTATAAGTTGATTCTTGAAGGAAACCAAATCACTGAGTCAGGGAAGAGGAGTGAGAACATTCTGGGAATGGGGGATGATAACCAATTTTTAAAAAGAGACAGGATGTACTCAAGAAACTGCAAGTAGATTGTAGAATTAGATGTAAAAAAAAACATGGGGAAAGATAAAAAAGAACCAAGTTATGAATCTGAAATAGGAAAACCATTAGAACTCAGTAAGCAGCATTTTCATATCTTGTTTCAGAAAAATCACCTTGGCAGTTAAATGTAGGGTATATCATAGTGGTTAGAGAATTGAGGTAACAGAAACTACAACTCCATTGCAGTAGTCCTGGCAAAAAGGTTATAAGTGCCCTAACTAGGTTTGAGGTTATATGAGAAGAGAAAAAAGAACTTAGAAAAGAAATGTGAAGGGAGAAATGACAGTATTTAGCAATGGTTTAGATGAGAGTGAAAGTGGGAAGTCAAAGATGGCAATGAAGTTAAGAACCTGGATAACTGAGAGCATGGCAGTGACTTTGATAGTAACTGGAACTTGAAATATGGGAGAATTTGTTTATCTGTTTTTTGAGGTGGGGAATATTGAGTTCTGCTTTGTTCTATTAGAAATCAGGAAGGATAGCATTTCAGAGAAACTTGGAAAGACTTGCATGAATTGATGATGAGTGAGATAAACAGAACTAGAACATTGTACACCCTAACAATAAGATGCTGTGATGATCAAGCTTGATGGATGTGCTCACTCCATCAGTGCAATAATCAGGGACAATAGGGGGCAGCTAGGTGGTGCAGTGAATAGAGCACGGGCCCTGGAGATAATAATTGCCCAACTATGTGACCTTGGACAAGTTACATAACCCCATTCCAAAAAAAAAATTTAAATTTTTTTTAAAAAACAGGGACAATTTGGGGGGATCTGTGATGGAGAATTCCAGCAGTAACCAGAGAAGGATCTGTGAGGTTTGAACAAAGACCAAAGATTATTATCTTCAATCTTTTAAAAAGTTGTCTTATTTATTATGTAATTTTGATATCTCTAATATTTTCTTTCTTCTTTAAGGATATATTTTTGCACTCAATACATTCAATATTGATCTATGCATATCATGGAAACAATATAAAGACTATCAGATTGTCTTCTATTGGGGGGGAGGAGGAAAATTAGAAAATTCAAAATCTTGCCAAAAAATGATTGGTAGAAAATAATATTGTATGTAATTGGAAAACAAAATATTTATTAAAAAAACATTATCAATCACATTCTCATCCTTGCTGCTCTCTCCTTTCTAGTTTTTTACAATACTGTTCTCTTTAAAATCATATACAAAGTTTACCCTTTTCCTCCAATAGTCTTATGATGGCAAATTTATGAAATGCATGTGAACAGTGAATCTTCTGAAGTGTTTGGATTATCTGAATTTGTATTCCATACTTCTAATGACTGGATTCAATTATTATATTTTACATTTGAATAGATAGAACCATTTCATGGAATTCATTATTAACATTAATTGGAACCTTGTTTTATACATAAAAGCAACATGTTATTTTTGTATTATATATCTCATTTTTCTTTTTAGAATATTTGTTTCAAATTTATCAAATGAGAAAATAGATGTAAAAGAACTTTGAAAATTTAACTGGATTTATGTAAATAGTGATTGAAACTGTGATTTTGCTCTTATATGGTATTTCCTAAGGAGGAAACTCCCTCTTCAAATGCTAATAAGTACTCTCTTCAATTTATCATTTTAGAGAATGTCTAGAGAACTAAGATTCAACTACATTAAACCAAACCATTTTCCACTTTGCTTTTTTTGTTCAGATTTTCAAGCTAACTCTTGATTAGCAGTCTTTCTCTATACTACCTCCCTTAGTTAGAAAAGCTAGAAATTCAAAATATTTTATTCCTCATAACAAGAACCTTGTGATACTTCCAAACATGTAAATATCAGCCTATAGTTTTCTTTTTTAGATAGAATTTTGTTTCTTCCTTATAAACTGTTTTCGTATCCTTAAGGTTTTTTCCCTTTTTGACCCATTTGACATTGGTGATGCTATTGTTTTTCCTTGCTCCAATTTTACTGCAAGAACATAAATTGATTTGACAACTTTAGGATTGTTCATTGAATTGTCTCATGACTATACTGATAAAACATCAAAAATGTTAGAATAATATGTTTTGTTCTATTTAACTGAATCATCTTGGGATTCTTTTCCTCTTTTTTACCCTAAACTAAGTTGCTAAAGTTATATGACAAATAATTAATTTTATTCTCATACATGACTACAAAGCAGGATCTCCTCCATTCTGGAGTATAGTCTTTGAAAGTTTATTATTTTGAATTGTTTTCTAGTATACTGATGGAGTGCTAGAAAAGAGGAAATGTTTTGTTTCCATATTTGTGGAATTGGAGTATGATAAAGACTGAATCTTTTTTTCTTTTAGAATCAAGTAAGGTTTTTTTGTGTTCTAATAAAAAAAAATCTATTGCCAAAATATATGAATGAATAAAAATTATATACATACTCATATGCAAAAGGGAAAGAAGAAAGGAGGGAGGTAGAGAAGGAAAAAATAAAGGGGGAAAGGAAGGAAATTAATATCAAAAACTGTATAGTATCATAAAGGTATCTGAAAGGGGGAATACCTGAGAAATACAATGAAAGAACTTCAACACTGTGACTATATAACTTGATGTGCAAAATAACCTTATCAAATTCATTAGGCTCAGATATCCAGATACGTGAAAATCCCAGTTATCAAAGGTTCTCAAAGCTTTTCCTGTCCTTAAAAGAAAGTTACATATATCTAAGGAAGCAGGAAAAAATCTCTTCATGTTTATTCAGTTTTCTAAACTAAGATTCCCAAGACATAGGCTTTATTATGAGACCATAGAGTTTAAAGTTAGGTTCACTGTTAGAATCATCCAATATATTCTTTATTCTAGATGAGGAAAGAGAGAAAGCAGTTTAGAAATAAGTTCATGGACACAGTGATAATAGCAGGATCAGGACTAGAGAAAAAGTCTACATGAATTAAAGACTCAGATGTGGAAGGAGAAATGATAAATAGTACGGCTCTGTAAGAAACATGGGAAACTGCTTCAATTTATCAACTGAACAAAACCTAACAGGTCAGTCAGGGTCCATACAATTACTATTGCAAAACTAATCTTAAGTATTATTTTGGATATTCTGACAGGAAATTAACTTTAATATTGTTAAATCAAATGTACTATTCCCTTCTCCCCAAAATGCCATCCTGAGAGAAATCCTTCTGTCTAAACAATTCTAGGAATGTCTTTGCAATCCAGCTCTGAACTAGGTTGGACTGAGCCCCACCCTAGGAATTTGTAGCTATTTATTTTGTATAGAGTTAGTTTGAGCTAGTCACAGCTACCAAAGTGATTCCAAATGTTTCCTCTTTCGTTAGGATTTATGGCAACTTAGATCATGAGGAGTAAAACAAACAGAATAAAATGGGTTTTTTTTCCCTTGTATTACCAAGGGTAGCTAAAACCTTATGACCAGACTTTGCTCCTTGTAAACTTGGACTCCCTTCCCTACCTCTACTTCTTTTCCTCCTGAAAATATTTTTTATTTTTTTTATTTAAGACAGTGGGGTTAAGTGATTTATCCAAGGTCACACAGCTAGACAATTATTGAGTACCTGAGGTCATATCTGACCTCAGGTCCTCCTGACCTCAGGGTCAGTGCTCTGTCCACTGCACCATCTAGCTGCCCCCTTCTCCTAAAAATATTTGTTTTGTTTTTGTTTTTTAGTTTTTGTTTTTATTTTTGCAAGGCAAATGGGGTTAAGTGGCTTGCCCAAGGCCACACAGCTAGGTAATTATTAAGTGTCAGAGGCCAGATTTGAACTCAGGTACTCCTGACTCCAGGGCCGGTGCTCTATCCACTGTGCCACCTAGCTACCCCATCCTGAAAATATTTAAAAAAAACAAATCTTTCTTAGGTTTTCTTGTTGTACATCTAGGTACTCAGGTATATGATGACCTAGGCTCTTGACCATCTCCATATCAATTAAAGACACATTTTTCTTCCACTTAAGAGTTTGATTTGTTTCAGGACTAACAATTCAAATACACTTTGGGAAGTTCTTTTGTATTTAATATCCTCATTGTCAGGAAACCTTTTTTTATATTTTTAACAATGATATTACAGATTAGTGAAAAGTCAAAAGGTGAACCCTGGGTAAAAAGGAAGATGGCCCTATAAATGGAAGTGAATGCAAAGGAAGGAATGGCAGGCTGTGGAAATCCAAGAAGGCTCCAACAGTAGGTAGTGGGAAGAGTAAATCTTTTATAGGGTATTGGATATAAGAGGCAGGGTAGTGTGGCTTCTATAGGGATTGAGAACCATTGAGGTCTCCTTGGAGGATTTGTTTTGTATTTGTGGTTCACCAAGGTGAGATTATGCAATGTTTGGAGTTTCTTTGGAGGTTAGTGTTCATGTCCTTAGGAAAGGGTAATCAATGAGGCTTTACCGGGCAACAATGAAACTCAGATCTGGATCCAACAATTAGAAAGTCAGCTAAATGGTGCAGTGAATAGGGTGCCAGCCCTGAAGTCAGGAGGACCTGAGTTCAAATCCAGTCCCAGATGCTTAATAAGTATGTGTTCTTGGGCAAGTCACTTAAACCTGATTGCTTCATATCCAGGCCATCTTCAGTCATCCTGATTCATATCTAGTCATTGGACACAGGTGGCTCTGGAGGAGAAAGTGAAGCTAGTAACTTAGTATAGCACCCCCTCAGTAAAATTCAATTCACATGCATGTCATGGCATCACTTCCCTGATGTCATGTTCTTCCTTGAAAATGAAGGACAGGGGGCAGCTAGGTGGAGCAGTGGATAAATCACCGGCCCTGGAGTCAGGAGTACCTGGGTTCAAATCCGGTCTCAGACACTTTATAATTACCTAACTGTGTGGCCTTGGGCAAGCCACTTAACCCCATTTGCCTTGCAAAAAAAAAAGAAAACTAAAAAAAAAAAGGAAGGACAAACATCATTATATATTAGAATAAGATAATTTTTACGATCTAATTTGAGATTTTTGCTACAGAGAGTTATGAAAAGGTGGGAAAAACCTGCAAGTAATTAATTACTCCAAATTCAGATGACTAAGAAATCTCCTTTCTGAACTGGAGATAAAAAGAATTGTGTAACACCTCTGAGCCTTGTGAATTTTCTTAAAATTTGTATTTTTAGGTGTAATTACTCTGGCTCCACTATATGAAGGCCAGGTATATTTCAAGCCTCCCTTAGGGTTCCTTCCTACTGTTGAGGTGAGGATTCTATTCCAATCTATTATCTTTACTCTGTATGTGTCCCTCTGCTTCAAATATGTTTCTTCTAAAAAACATACTGTAGGATTTTGATTTTTAATCCACTCTGCCATTTCCTGTCTGGGTCAAGGATAATATCATGAGTAAAGATTGTGTTGCCCTTCACAAAAATAGCAAAGTTAATGAAGGAAGGGTGAGAAGAAAAGATTTATGGAGAAAGATAATAAATTCAGTTTGATTGCATTTAAGATGTTGGAAACTAAGTTTAATATGTCCAATGAACACCCAGTTCAAGATATCTGAAAGAGGAATTTGGAGAAGGGAGATTGGAAGTCAATAGAGAACTGTTTCTATAGAGTACATTCCCTAGTTCAAATACAAATCTCACCACTCTGGAATCCAGTCCTAGGCATCCTGGTTTTTCCAGGCTTCCCTGCCAGGCTGGCTAGTTGGATGCAACATCCTACCTGTATTCCTGACTCTGAGGTCCATTCCCAAGACTTGAGTTTCTGAACCAAATAGAAACAAACAACTTCCTCGGGGACCATTGTACATAAATGGAGTAAGAGAGAAGGAAAGGAAAGGTATCAACCCTATCCCCAAACTCACCCTGTATACCCATTCAGTTCATAGTGCTGGGTGTGAACTATAATCTTCACCCTCTGGATGTAACAAGAAAGAGTGTACAAGGGATAAGACAGAGAGAGTGTCTCAGCCTTTTCCATCTAAATAGACAAACAAAAGAGGCTACACCAACCCACTCAGTGAGAGAAAATAAAGGATGCAGTGTCCCCCCATGTTAAGTGATCTGGTAATGCCCAGGGTAAACTACATAAGTTTTCTAACTTCACAGAGAGAACAATAATCAGCTATGACATTTTCTCCTGGATTAAAATTTTCATTATCTATGCAAGCAGGTAGCTCTGTTTCACAGGTCTTTTTGTTCTGACTCCATGAAGATATACAAGACCTCTAAGTCATCCAAATAAACCTGGAAGAAGGTGGAGAGAGAACAAGCATCTATTAAAATACTACAGGGTGGCTAGGTGATGCATTGGATAGAGCACCAGCCCTGGAGTCAGGAGTACCTGACTTCAAAATACTACTAAAATATTATTGCATGTAATCCTCAAAACAATTCTGTGAGAAGGTACAATTATGATTCCTCATTTTATAGTTGAGAAAACTGAGGTAGACAAAAATTAAGTGATTGTCCAGGATCACACAGCTAGTCAGTGTGGCAGGTCAGATCTTTGATTCAGATCTCCCTAACTCTAGGTCACTTGTCTGCCTAACCAAAACAAGATGTTCCTTTTCCCTGTTTTTAAGTTATATAATTCTAGAAATGCAAGCAATAACAAAACTAGAGAGAATGATGGAATAAAGATATAGAAGATAAAAATTCTCCCTATTTACTGAGGATATGATGCTTAGAAAATCTTAAGGAAATAGAAAAGAAATTTAGACAACAGCTTCAGCAAAGTTATAATTGCCCCCTCCAAAAAAAATCCACAGATAACAAGTATTTCTGTATATTAAAAATAAAATCAGGTAGGAATAATACAGAAGAAATTCCCATTCAATATAACTGCAAAGTGTATAAAATATTTATCTATGAAAATATACTCAATAACTCCACAGATTCAGCTAAAAAATGTTTCTCAAACAAACATTGGGATACTCAAAACTAGACCATGTCAATAAGATAAAAATGATAGTAAAACCAAAGTTAATTTATAGATTTACGATTATATCAAGCTACCAAAGCAGTATTTCACAGGGTTAACCAAAATAATAGCAAAATTTATCTGGAGAAAAAATATCAAGAATGTCAAGGGAAATAATTTTCAAAAGATAAAAATGTAGAGTAAATAGCATTTCCAGATTCTTCAAACTTCAATTAGTATAGGTTTAAAAAAAGAAGAATAAAATTGATAAATAGAACCAGATATATGAGTAAAAATCAGAAATAATTGAATTAAATAGCCCAATTTGATAAACATAAATTACCTAGGAAAGAATTTTCTATTTGATAAGTTCTTGGAGGGTAGGGAAGAGTGTGGCAAACAGTACTGAAGAAATTAGAATTAGACCAACATCTTAAAGTAGGACTGATAAACTTTACTTTAAAATGTTTTTTGAATATATTGAAATAATATAGAAAATATATATTGATTTGCTATTTTAGGGAGAGTTCTACAGTAGGTCAGCATTGTTTGCCAAAGCATTTAGTAAACCCAGTGACTGTGGCAAAAAAAAAAAAAATCACACAGTGGGCTGTGTACTTTGGACAGCCCTATCTTATAGCAATACTTAGTTTTACTTTATAGAAGTGTTTTATAATATTTTAATGTCATAATAATAAATTCTTACTATATAGATAGTACATATAAAAACATATTTTAAACTTGTGCTATTGTGTTTTACATAATAAAAGTACATTTGCCTAAAAGACTATTTTATGGAGAATTCACATAAGGCTAGCCTCTCATGGAAGTCAGAAGAAGCAAGGAAACTCTTAAGGTCTCTTTGAAGAACTTCGGAATCATCTGTGAGACATGGGAGACACAGGCACAGAACTACCCAGCACAGTGAGCCTGCATCAAAGCAGAATTGCAGTAACTCAAAAGAAATGTGAGATGCACAGATACATAGATATTTCCACTCCAAATATTTCCTATTTTTGCCTGAACCTTCCAAATTCCTATTGGTATGATCACTGTATCATGACTTAAACATGGTGATGTCATTTTGATTCTCTTCAAGAATGAAAGACAATAGCCATTATGTTTTATGTAATATTTATCAGGTACATATGAATCAGAAAATTTTGAAATGAATAATTATAATTATATTATATCATATTATAATAAATAATAAAATGTCAGTTACATCTTAAACATTAGTATAAGTTTAAAATGAATTTTGAATATTAAAAATCAAATCTTTTTTTAATAAAAAGTAATCATATACCTTTTAAAACTCTGAGGGTGGTAAATTTTTAACCAGATGAGGGAAGGAGACAATTACAAAATATAAAACAATTTTAATTTCATGAAATTGAAAAGCTTTTGTAACAACAAAATCAATACAGCTAAGGTAAAGAAATAAACTGCTGACTAGGAGAAAGACTTCTGAAAAGGGTTCAATACCTAAGCTATGTAGAAAACTAACAAAGATATAACCAATAGAGAAGTTGTCAAAAGATTTAAATAGTTCTTAAAATAAAAATTGCCAACTATTAACAATCGTGAAAGAATGTTCAAAGTCACTAATAATAGGAGGAATTAAAATAAAAACAAAACTGAGATTTCATTTCATACACAGAAAATTGGAAAATGACCAAAAATGGAAACAGTCATTGTTAGAAGAGTTGTTAATCTCTCCTTAGATTTTCAGAATTTCCAACTTGGTGTTTAATTGTGGATTTTTAATTTATTCTTTTTCTAGTTTTTTTGTTAGTGGCATGTTCAATTCATTGATCTGTTCTTTTTCCATTTTATTGACATGATCAATTTAGAGATAGAAAGTATCCCTTTGACTGTATTCTATAAATTTTATTATGATATCATTGCTGTCATCCTTGTTAATGAAATTATTGATTGTTTTTATGATTTGTTCTTTAACAAATCATAGAAATTTATTCTTTAGGATTAGATTAGTACTATTTTCCAATTAATTTGAAATCTATTTTTCCACTGCCCATTATTGAATGTAATTCTTATTGCATCATGATCTGAAAAGGATATATTTAATATTTCTGCCCTTCTGCATTTGATTGTGAGGAGTTTATGTTCTAATATATGGTCAGTTTTTATGTAGGTAGTAAGGTACTATGTACTACTAAGAAAAAGGTTTGTTCCTTTCTAGACCATCCAATTTTCTCCAGAGGTCTACCACTTCTAACTTTTCTAAAATTGTATTTACCTCCTTTACTTCTTTCTTGTTTGTTTTATGGTTAAATATATCTAGTTCTAAAAGGGAAAGGATGTGGTTCCCCACTCATATAGTTTTACAATCTATTTTCTTCTATAATTTATTTAACTTCTTTAGAAATTTAGATTCTATACTATTTGGTGCACGTTTGTTTAGTAAAGATATTGCTTCATTGTCTAAGATACCTTTTGGCAAAAGGTAGTTTTCTTCCTTATCTTTTCTTAATTGGATCTATTTTTTTGCTTTTGCTTTGAATGAGATCATGCTTTGTCTGATTATACTTCAGCCAAAGCCAAATAGATTCTACTCTAGTCTTTTATCTTTACTCTGATGTGTCCCTCTACTTCAAAAATGTTTCTTGTAAACATCTTGTAAAATTCTGGTTTTGAATCCACATGCCATCTGTTTCCATTTTAAGATCATCCCATTCAATTCACAGTTATTAAAACTAACTGTATATTTTCCTCTATTCCATTTTTCCCCTATTTATATTTGTTATATTATTCTCTCTATAGTCTCTCCTCACCAGTGTTTTATTTCTGATCACAGCCTAAACTCAATTTCTCCTCCCTTCTATCAGCTCTCCCTCTCTTCCTACTTCTATATGTAGGGCAAGATAGATTTCTATGCCTAAGTGTTTATGCTATTCCATCTTTGAGTCAAATGTGATGAAAGTAAGGTTCAAGTAATACTCACCCCTTCCCTCCTTTTCCTTCACTATAATAGGCCTTTCACCCCTCTTCATATGATATAATTTATTCCATTCTATCTCTCATTTCCTTCTTGTCCCAATGCAATGCATTTTCTCACCCCTTAATTTTTTAATATCATCCCTTGAAAGTCAACTTATACCTGCACACTCTGTTTATGTATAGTCCTTCTAATTGTTCTAATAGTGATACAGTTCCTCCTGTAAAGTTTCATCTTCCTATATTAATCTTATTTAATACAATATGGGTTTTTTTATTTACTCCTTTTTGCTTCTCTTGAGTCTTTCATTTGAAAATCATATTTTCTATTGAGATCTGTTTTTTTCATCAGGATTTCTTGAAAGTCCTCTATTTCATTGAATACTCATCTTTTTCCCCTGAAGTTTAGTTTCATTGAATAGATGGTTCTTGGTTATAATCCAAGTTCCTTTTGTCTTCTGGAATATCATATTCTAAGCTCTCTGATCTTTCTATATAGAAACTGCTAAATCTTGACTCCAGGGCCAATGCTCTATCTACTACACCACAAAGCTGCCCTCAAAATGGACTTTTTTTAATAAAAAAAAAACCAGACATCAAGGACGATACCATAAACCAATTAAGGGATCAAGAAATACTCTCAGATCTGTGGAAAGGGTAAGAATTTATGATCACACAAGAAATGGAGTACATTATAAATTGCAAAATGGATGGTTTTGACTATATCAAATTAAAAAGGTTTTGCATTATCAAACCAATGTGCAAGATTAGAAGGAGAACAGAAAGCTGGGAAAAAATTTTCAGTTAGGGATACTGATTAAGTTCTCATTTCTAAAATATATAGAGCTAGGGGCTGCTAGGTGGCACAGTGCATAGAGTACTGACCCTGGAGTCAGGAGTACCTGAGTTCAAATCTGGCCTAAGACACTTAATAATTACCTAGCTGTGTGGCCTTGGGCAAGCCACTTAACCCCATTTCCCTTGCAAAAACCTAAAAAAAAAGTAATCAAGATAATTAATTTTATAAAAAATTGAAAAATTCAAAACTACATGATTATCTCAATAAGTTGCAGAAACTGCCTTTAATGAAGTACAACAATCTTTTATGCAAAAAAAAAATTCTCCAAAGAATAGGCATAGGAGAACATTTTTAACTCTAAAAAGAGCATCTATCTTAAACCAAAAGCCAGTATCACATGCATTGAAGATGTTCTAGAATGTTCCCCAATAAATATGAGAATGAAGCTAGTATGCTCACTCTTCTCACTAATTTTTGGCATAACTCTTGAATTGATGGCATAGCAAGAAGGAATGGAAAAGTGGTGGCCCATATATGAAGTGGGGTTCTTGTGTTACAAGCTACATAGTGTGCAATTTGAAGGGAGGCAGAATAGACCTCTCTAGCTTCTTCTTCAGAAAAGACTTTCATTCTTGCAGGAGAAAAAGCATCAGATTGTGGCCAGAGTGCACCATTCTGTTCTCCTCAGAGAAAGGAGGAACTGGGGTTAAAAATCTATCTCTCTTCTCACACAAATATGGTTCATCTGGACTCTAGATTCTAAAGCACATGATTGAATTCAAGCTAATTTTTTATTACTTTGTGATTGCTGGAGGAAAGGAAATGCTCAAGCTCCATATCTAAGGTTTAATACCCTTCCCACCTAATACAATTCCACAATGATTATATGATTAACAATAATTAACAAATACCAAAGAAGTTCATTTGTCCAAATAACAGCAAAACATCAATCAGAGAAAGCATACATAGGAGGCTATGTACCACACAATATATAATGAAAGAGTTCTCTCACTGGGAACAAAATAATTAAGCTCAAATAAGACTATCCTAGATCTCACCCAAGGGGAAACTCCACAGAGGAGAGAATCCCATGTCAATGACTTTAGTAAGCAATAGTAATAGCTAAGACAAGAGAAATAAATTAAATACATAAATATAAGTAAAGAGTAGATAAAGCTATCCATTTTTTCTTATAAGATGGAGTACTGATCTAGGGGTGGAGCCAAGATGATAACAAGAACTATCCTGTCTTAGGCTCTCTCTCATAAAACTCATAAGGTAAGGACTCTAACTAAATTTTCGAGAGACAGAACCCACAGAGGGACCCAGTGAGGCAGTTCTCCTGCTCAAGGTAATCTGGAAAAGAGCAGGAAGGCTCTGCTCCCCGGGTCGGAGGGGGCAGCCCGCCAGAGGGGTGGACCGCCAGAACGAAAGAACTTCAGCCTCCCAGAAGCAGCCCCAGGGCAGCTCACAGCAGTGGGGAGTTTCCTGAGCTACACCCTGGCAAGCACCAAGCACAAATTGGGGGAACAGTGGGGGGACCTCTGCCAGAGCCAGCACATGAAGCCCAGCCCTCAGGGCACACAGAGAGCAGCATGGCCAGCACAGCAGAGTACCAGGAACAGAAGCAGGCTGAGCCAGTAAGCAGGAGCCCCCAGGGCATGAGCCCATTGAACCTAGGGAGGGGAGTGAAGAGAGACTGCCGAGCTCTGTCCTCTGCCCCTGGAACAGGACTCTGGGTCTCTGACCACATTCAGATCCTGATCACAGTCTAGGCCCCCCAATAGAACAGCAGGGCCCCCCCACCTCAGCCTCATGGCAGAGGGGGGTGCTTGTGGTCATTCACAGTCCAGGAAGGAGGACAGAGCCTCACACACTGAGACCCCTTTGGGAGTGTCCCAAAAGCTCAGGAAGCACCCCCAAAACAGACTTAGGCAGGGGAAATGAGCAAGCAAAGAAACAAGAGGAACACCATTGAGAAATATTTTGCATATGAGCCCAAGAAGGATCAAAATACTCAGTCTGAAGATGAGGAAGCACAAGCTCCTGCATCTAAAGACAACAAGAAAAACAGAAATTGGGATCAGGCTATGACAGAGCTCAAAAAAGACTTTGAAAATCAAATGAGGGAGCTGGAAGAAAAACTGGGAAAAGAAAGGAGAGAGATGGAGGAAAAACATGAAAATGAAGTCAGCAGCTTAGTCAAGGAAATACAAAAAATGCTGAAGAAAATAGCATGCTAAAAACCAGCTTAGATCAAATGGATAAACAGTTCAAAAAGTTATGGAGGAGAAGAATGCTTTAAAAAGCAAAATTGGCCAGTTGGAAAAAGAGATAAGAAAACTCTCTCTGAGAAGAACAAATCCTTCAGACAAAGGATAGAATTCAGGGAAATTGATGAATTTACCAGAAATCAGGAATCAATACTTCAAAACCCCAAAAAATGAAAAATTAGAAGAAAATGTGAAATATCTCATTGAAAAAACAACTGATATGGAAAACAGACTTAGAAAAGATAATTTAAAAATTATCAGAATACCTGAAAGTCATGATCAGGAAAAGAGCTTTGACATTATTTTCAAAGAATTACTACAGGAAAATTGCCCTGATATTCTAGAAGCAGAGGGCAAAAATAGAAATGGAGAGTATCCACCGATCCCCCCGAGAAAGAGATCCCAAAAAACCAACCCCTAGGAATATTATAGCCAAGTTCCAGAACTCCCAAGTCAAAGAGAAAATATTACAAGCAGCCAGAAGGACACAGTTCAAATATCGTGGAGCTGCAGTCAGGATCACACAGGACTTAGCAGCAACTACATTGGAAGCTCGTAGGGCTTGGAATAGAATATACCAGAAGGCAAAAGAGCTTAGAATGCAGCCAAGAATGAACTACCCAACAAGGCTGAATGTCCTCTTCCAGGGAAAAAGATGGACTTTCAATGAACCAAGGGAATTTCAAATGTTCCTTTTGGAATGGCCAGAGCTGAACAGAAGGTTTGATCTTCAGATACTGGACTCAGGTGAAGCATAGAGATTGGAGGAGAGGGGGGAAATATGAGGGAATTAATGATGATGAACTGCATGTATTCCTGCATAGAAAAATGACACTGATAATACTCATATGAACCTTCTCAGTCAACAGAGCAGGTAGAGGGAGCTTTTATAGTTGAAGCACAGGAGAAAGCTGAATTTGAAGATAAAATATGGTGTAAAAATGGAGTCAATAGAAAAAAGGGAAATGTAATGGGAGAAGGAAAAAGGAGAGGGGGAATAGGCAAGATATTTCATATAATAAGATTTTTCTTTATTACAATGAGCTACTGCAATGATATGGAAGGGGGAGGCAAGGGGGAATGAGGGAACCTTTGCTGTCATCAGAGGTGGCTAGGAGAGGAAACAGCATATGTACTCAATGGGGTATAGACATCTGAAGTAAGAAGGAGGGGGGAGCAGGGGGAAAGGGGGGATGTGAATAAAGGAGGAGAGGATGGACCATGGGGGGAGAGTGGTCAGATATAACAAATTTTCTTTTTTACTTCTTGCAAGGGGTTGGGATTGGAAGGCCTGTCCAGTACCATGGGGCCAGGTGGATTCTGGGCCTAAGGGGTGGTGTGGGGGGTCCAGGGCTTCTTGGCCCCAGGACCAGGGATCTGTCTGCTGCGCTACTCAGCTACCCTATAGCAGAGTCAGAGTGAAAGGAGAGAGAAAATATAGTACATGGTAGTGGAGAAATAAGAAAGAAGGGAGTTGCGATCAGCAATGGCAACGTTGGAAAAATATGGAAGTAACTTTTGCGATGGACTTACCATAAAGAATATGATCCACCCATGACAGAGTTGTTGGTTTTGGAACAAAGACTGAAGCACATTTTTTTATTATTACTATTTGGGGGGGGGGGTGCGGGGCAAATGGGGCTGGGTGGCCTGCCTGGGGCCACATAGCGGGGTGATCTTTGAGTGTCTGAGGCCAGATTTGGACCCAGGTGCTCCTGGCTCAAGGGCCAATGCTCTGTCTGCTACCCAGCCACCCCTACTATTATTACTATTTTATTTTATTTGGGGTCTTTTTTTTTCTTCTTTTTGGTTTTTGCAGGGCAGTGGGGATCAGGTGGCTTGCATGTCACATGGCTGGGTGATTGTTGGGTTTACGAGGCTGGATGTGGGCTCAGGTGCTCATGGCTCCAGGGCTGGTGCTTTGTCCATTGCGCCACCTGGTCATACCTACAATTATTACTATTATTTTTTTATTTTAATTTTTTTTCTCTCCCCTTTACTTTTTTCGCCCAAGCAAGTCTATCTATATTCATGGGGGGAGGGGTATTTTGTTTACTTGTAAACAAGAATATTTTATTAATGTAAAAAAAATTTGTACAAAATAGACTAAAAAAATAAAATATAAAAAATAAAAAAAGTCATGCCCAAATGAAAGGAGATTGTGGGCTGTAGGTTGTAAGGGAATTTATAGGGGAACTAGGAAAAATTTAAGGAAATAAGAACAAAGAGAATGAGATTATACTTGAGAAAATATATGAAGTCAGACAATTGTTAAACAAAATTCTAAGATCATTTATTTTTTTTAGGTTTTTTTCAAGGCAAATCGGGTTAAGTGACTTGCCCAAGGCCACACAGCTAGGTAATTATTAAGTGTCTGAGACCAGATTTGAACCCAGGTACTCCTGACTCCAGGGCAGGTGCTTTATCCACTACACCACCTAGCAACCCCCTAAGATCATTTATAAAAGCATTGCTAATGCTGTAGTACTCCAGAATTCACTTTTTTTTTTGGCAAGGCAAATAGGGTTAAATGGCTTGCCCAAAGGCCACACAGCTAGGTAATTATTAAGTGTCTGAGACTGGATTTGAACCCATGGTACTCCTGACTCCAGGTCCGGTGCTTTATGCACTGCACCACCTAGCTGCCCCTATGAATTCACTTTTTTTTTTAAGATTTTTCAAGGCAATGGGGTTGGGTGGCTTGCCCAGGGCCACACGGCTAGGTAATTATCAAGTGTCTGAGGTCGGATTTGAACCCAGGTGGGCCGGTGCTTTATTCACTGCACCACCTAGCCGCCTCTTGAATTCACTTTCTAACCAAAACAAAGACCTTAGCCTTTTAAGAATCTCTTACTGAAGCACAAAATTTTTAAAAAAGGATATCTATGATAAATTACTTCAAAATTTCTAATGCCTCACAATCATAATTTAACATAGGTCTCTTTCTCCCCTCAGTATTTATCATGCTTTCAGTGCTTAACTTCTTCCTCACCCTCTCTGGGTATCCAAATTCCATCAATATTTCAAGATCTAAATCATTCCCTCTTCTCTTCCTGACCTTTGGACACATGTATACTTTTGTATAATTAATATTTTGTATCTATCCCATCTTCTCAATAAGAATCATAAACTCTTTGGAAGCAACAACATCATTTGTATCCCTTTCCAAAAATCTTCAGTGTGATGCTAAGTACATATTTGGTGAACTGATATTCAGTATATGTTTATTAAAACAAATATTAGATGTAAAGGAAAATACTGAAAAACTACAGAGGTTTGCTCAAGAAGTGACCAGCTATAATTTTAAAGGTCTGATGGTGAAGTATGCTCCCAATCTATTAGCAAAGAGAAAAGAGTAAGGAATAATAAATAAATTTACAGAAAAAAAAATTATAATTGCAGCAGTTAGGTGGTTCAATGTATAGAGTGCTGACCCCAGAGTCAGGAGAACCTGAGTTCAAATCTGACCTCAGACACTCAATAATTATCTAGCTGTGTGACCTTGGACAAGTCACTTAACCCCCATTGCTTTGCAAAAACAAAAACAAAAAAAATTAGAATTGACCAAGTAGAAGCTAATGACTTTGGAAGAAATCACGAAACAATAGTAGAAAACCAAAAGAAGGGGGGAAAAAAGCAAATAGAAGAAAATGTGAAATATCTCATTGGAAAACAAATGCCCTGAAAAATAAATCCAGGAGAGATAATTTAAAAATTATGTGACTTCTTGTAAGTCATTATAAAAAAAAGTAACTTAGCCATCATTTTTCAGGAAAATAATAAGGAAAACTGCCCTGACATTCTAGAACCAGAGGCTAGAAATTGAAAGACTCCACTGATCATCTCCTATAAGAGATCCCAAAATGAAAGTTCCCAGGAATATTATAGCCAAATTTCAAAGCTCTCAGGTCAAAGAGAATTTATTGCAAGCAACACTGAAGGATCAAAGGACTTGGAGTATGATATTCTGGAGGGTAAAGAGGCTAGGATTTCACCCGAGAATCACCTACCCAGCAAAATTGAGTATGATACTTCGGGGGGGGGATTCAATGAAATAGAGGGCTTTCAAGCAATCATAATGAAAAGACCAGAGTTGAATAGAATATTTGACTTTCAAATACAATATTTAAGAGAAGCATAAAAAGGTAACCAGGAAAGGGAAATCATAAGGAGACTTTAAAAGGTTTAACTATTTACAATCCTATATTCCTGTACTTATAACTCATTAGAACTTTATCATTATTAGGGTAGTTAGTGTATATATAGACAGAGGACACAACTGTGAGTTGAATATTATAGGATGATATCTAAAATAAATAAAGTTAAGAGGTGAAAAAGAGTAAAGCACTGGGAGAAAGGGAAAGGGGGAGGTAGAATGGGGAGGGGAAAATGGCAGAGGTGGAGGAGAATCTTATTCCTAAAGGAACTGGCTCAAAAAGGGAATAACTTACACACTAGGTTGGGTATAGAAATCTATCTCACCCTACAAGAAAGAAAGATGAGAGGGTAAAAGAAGTGAAGGGAGGGTGGATTGGGGGAGGTAGTAGTCAAAAGCAAAAAAACTTTTGAGGAGGGAAAAGAATGAAAGGAGAGAGAGAGAGAACAGAATAAACAGGAGGAAATAGGATGGAGGGTAATACAATTAGTAGTTATAACTGATATTTTGAAGCATCTCTGATAAAGGCCTCATCTTTCAAATATATAGAGAGATGAGTTAGATTTATAAAAATAAGAGCTATTTCTCTTGTTAAATGATCAAAAAATGAAATCAGTTTTCAGATGAAATAATCAAAGCTATCTATGACCATATGAAAAATGTAAATTAAAATAATTCTGAGGTATTACCTCACACCTATTAGATTGAGTGATAAGTCAGAGAAGGAAGATGACAAATGTTAAAGACGTGGGAAAATTGAGACACTAATACACTGCTGGTGGAATTGTGAATTGATTCAACCATTATGTAGAGCAACTGGGATCTATGCCCAAAGGACAATGAAACTAGGTATAGCCTTTGATCCAGGAATACCACTACTAGGTCTGTATCCCAAAAGAGATAAAAAACAAAAAGGAAAAAATAACCTATGTGTACAAAGATTTTTTTCCATTTGGTAAAGAATTGGAAATTGAGGGGATGCCCATTAAGTGAGGAATGGATGAATGAATTGTGATATATGATTGTGATGGAATACTATTATGCTATAAGAAATGATGAGCTAGATGCTCTCAGTAATATAAAGACTTAGAATGAACTGTTGCAAAGTGAAATTAGTAGAACCAGGAGAAAAATTGTACACAGTAACAACAATATTTTAAGATGATCAACTGAATGACAGCTATTCTCAGTCATACAATTTTCAAGTTAATTCTGAAACACATGATGAAAAATGCTATCCATTCTCAGAGAGATTGTTTGGAGTCTGAATACAAATCAAAGTATAATTTTACTTTGTACTTTATTTTTCCAGATGATTTTTTTATTTTGGTCTTATGTTTTCTTTAATATATGACTAATATGAAAATAGACTTGGCATGACTACACATGTATAAACTATATCAAATTGCTTGACTTCTCATTGAGAGGAGTGGGGAGGGAAGGAGAGAATTTAGAACACAAAATTTAAAAAATGGATGTTGAAAAAGGGAAAATTAAGCATCAATTTAATTTTTTTAATTCCCTTTATATCAGCCCCAAAATCTGTCTTCCAGGAAAGTCTAAACCACAAGGTATTACTACTAGTCTAGGGACATTGCATTGTATATCCTGTGGGATTAAAGGATTTACCAGAATGACAAAGGTTTGATCTATAAGAACCCTAGTTTTAATTCCACTTCAAAGGAAGTTCAATCTATAAAGTTGCTTTCCCCTTAGTTCTTCTAATTCTTATTTTACAACATGATTAATAGTGAAATATGTTAAACATGACTATATATGTACAAACTATCATATTGTTCCCTGCCATGGAGAGGTAGGGAGGGAAGGGAGGTTGTTAAAAAAAATGTGGAAGTCAAAAGCTTGCTAAAGGAGGAATGTTGAGCATTATCTTTGCTTGTAATTTAAAAAAAGAAAATAAAAGCTTTGTTGAACAGACTGTAAGATTGTACTATGTGTAGAAAACTTTAGGACTCTATGAAAAGCTAAACTGAAGAATTGTATTTATTTATGATATCTTTTGAATATTTCCCATGATTTCTATATTTGTTTATGGGCTCCTTGCATCTTCTGAATTTTCTTCATAGACATTCTCTACACTGTGTATTCTGCCTGTACTCTGGCCATCATTCTCATCCTTGATACCTGGGTCTCACTGATGAGCTTTTACCTCACTTTGCCCAGAAATAGAACTAGCCATCTCTACAATATGCTTCTTGTACTTCAGCCATTGTCCTTGTGCTCCCTAACTCTGTTCTCCAAATGTTTCAAATAAAATGATGAAAAATAAACATTTTCTTAATCTTGCCTGAACCAATTAACTTTCTGGACATTTCCAAACCATACAGCAAGCACTTTATAAAGCTGCTTCTAACATGTCACCTGAACTTTGGACTTTGTCCCTGGAATGGGCTTTGTTGGGTGACTTTTCACTGTGTGTTTACTCAGTCAAGATTTTTTATTACTTCCTAGTTGTCTCCATACCACCTCACCACCTATGTTCACTTTCTTCCTTCAAACTCTTATTGGTTTCTATGCTCCTTCATTAGGATATAAGCTCCTTGAGGAAAAGGATTTTCATGCCTTCTTGTATTTTTATCATAGGGCCTGAGCACATAGAAGACATTTATCTCTCATCCACTTTAAGGAAAAATGCAAGCTGTTCCATGTCCACTATTTAAATAATTAAACTGAGTATTTCCCATATTCATGTAAACAATCAAACTATATTCTGAAATTTCTCAGCATAAACTTTAGGTGCAACCAATGCAAACCAAAAAAAAAAGTAACTGATGAAGAAGTTGATGATGATGATTTCAGTAAACCTCCAAATTGGATACAGTTCAGAATATTGTGTCACATTATAATTTCAAATAAAAAGAAAAATAAATACTGTATTAAGCTTCAAAATCTATGCTAAAACGTATTTAAAGTTAATCTACTATGCTATCAAATTTTCAAATGCCAGTGAGTGAATTTATAAAAATGGAGAATTTATATATTTATGGATTAGGATACCAAAGTTCTCCTGATTTGTTCTGTTAAAGAGATTATCTATCTAGGAATACACAATCCCGAATACACAACATACGATAAGAATAAGATTGCCACTTTCAGTAAGTAAGTCTCAAAAATTTTTTTCACATCTACCACCTAAAAATTATACAAAAATAACAACAATAATTCATGTGAAATGAAAACTAAGAAAAATGTTTAAACTTATTGTACAAAGAGCACTTATGATTCTTTTGATCAAAATAAAATTAATGCTTATTTCAGTGGTTCAGAAAAGTCCATATTCAGTTTATAAGATTGTTCTGATATTAAAATATAGAATATACTGAAACTTGTCAGTTTGGAAGAGATCTCAATAAATTGAATAGGAAAAGAATAACTATTTGGAGATCTAGCACAACCTAGTGGGAACAATTTTAACTACAGGTATCTAAAAGATCATTTAAAATTAAAATTCAGCTATTGAAACAACAAAAGAATTCTATTTAATTTGGAAGGTAGTTAATTCAAATTCTTTTGTTTTTTAACCCTATAGCCAGAATTGTGAAACACCAAGACCTGCAATACTCCCAGTTCTAAAAAGAACTTAATTAAAATGTAGTTGGAAAATATTTAACAAAATAAATTAAAATGCAGTAGAACATATATCAATTTGTTTTCTAAGTCAATATGTGGGCTGGAGTGATCCTTATGTACTGGCCATTTTTTTTTAGGGTTTTTCAAGGCAAATGTGGTTAAGTGGCTTGCCCAAAGCCATACAGCTAGGTAATTTTTAAGTGTCTGAGACTAGATTTGAACTCAAGTACTACTGATTCCAGGGCCTGTGCTCTATCCACTGCACCACCTAGCTGCCCCTGGCCATTTTCTTTATCTGATACCACTGTTCAAGCTACTTTCCTTTTTTTCCCCTTGCAATCCAAAGTTGGTTTTGATAGCTTTTTTTAAGTTAAAGTGATTCCTTTTCTTTCCTTCACAAGAAGCACAATTAAACTGTCTCTCTAGAATACCACAGAATCTATCACTTTGCTCTCAATTGCTTTCATCTCTCACAGGGATCAAATATTAAACACTATCTGTGTGATCAGTTATAAGATGATGTGAACTACCTTATAAATACACTAACTCTTAGGTCTTTAGTCTTTTTTCTGTCTTTATGGTTGATTAATCTACTGTTAGATCACTTTCCTGATTCATTTTCATCTTATACTAAAGTAATCAAGGAGCATATTTTCATATTTTCACATTAATTATTAAAATTACATCATCTCTCACTAATTACCTGTATCCCCATCTATTGAATATCATTATATACTGAATAAAAGAGAAAACACTCATAAATATTTGCTTATCTCTTTACATATCTGAAAATTCCCAATCTCCAAAACTTAAATATAAAGATTATAGACTATACTGTTTATTAACAATATAATGAATAATAAAAAAGATATAAAGTTATTAACAATGTTATCAGTTGTAAGAAAGATCACAAAGTCACTTTTAGCTATCACTACAGTAGCTCACACACCCTCAATTCTAGAAATATCACCTCAACATTCAGTTCTATCAGTATTCCAACTAACATCTATTTTAAAGGATTCTCTTCTTGAGTCTTTATAAGAAAAGACTGAATTAAATTCTTTTAGTCCCATTTATTTGTCCTCACTTCTACTTTGTAGTTAACAATTTCTTCAGAAGGACAATTAAAAAGCATTTCCTCAGAAACTCTTCACAAAATGAATTAAACTATAATACCAAGATTCTATTGCTTTCAAAGATGCCTAGTCTTTCTGGATAAGGTTATTTAAGAGATATAGACTCAAAATATCTCAATCCATTTTCATGTGATAATAAGAGTAAGAAAACACAAGTTATTTATTCCCAAGACATGAAGAAGAACAATTCTTTTTCAGATATACATCAAAATAGAAAGCACACAAAAATAATGTAAATCACAGATCAATTATCTAGCCTCCTCAATTATCTGAAATTTTCCACAAATTAGAAGTGTCATTCAGGTTTCATGTTGTCCATATGTTAAGTCCTAGGCACTGCTCTCCTAGGATGAAGTTTGAATACTACTTCAGGTGCTGTTGATTTAGCATGCATTTGACTAATTAAGGCAGCTTGATGGTGCAGTGGGTAGTTTGCCAACCCTGAAGTTAGGAGGACATGAGTTCAAATACAGCCTCAAACACTAGTTGTATGACCTTGGAAAAGTCACTTAACTTTGCTATCTCCAGCCATCCTGATTCATATCTAACCACTTGACCACAGAATACTTTGAAAGAGAAAGTGACTTTTATACAACACTTAGGTCCAATTCATATGTATGTAAGGTAAAGACCTATGGATAACTTCTATAGGGAAGAGTTGCCTTACAAGGAAGTAAAGGCTCTGGAAAACCCTTCAGGGAGAAGGGAGTTACTCTCTCTTCTCCAACCTCACTCCTCCACCCACATCAGTTATAGATTCTAATAGTGATTTAATCTTTTTTACCCCAACTTGCAGTTCTAGAGTGTCTTGACATTTGAGATGAATTCAAAGCACAACTGAAGGAGCAGATATATGCTCTACAAAAAGACATGGGAAGGGTGTGGCTAGGTGGCTCAGTGGATAAAGCACCGGCCCTGGAGTCAGGGGTGTGGCCTTGGGCAAGCCTTGCAAAAAAAAAAAAACCTAAAACAAAAAGACATGGGAAGAATTAGTTTTGAGAAAAAAGACTTTTGACCCCAGAAAAGATGGGATCCACCAAAGTACTAGAGTCAGCTTGTACCATCTCTCTAAAAAAGCTGATTGTTAAATTTTCAAAACATTTATGCCTCATAAACAGGCAAATATTACAAATCAGGACTTGATTTTTCATTACTGTTGTTGTATAGACTTTAGAAAATGAAAAAATTAAGACAGATTAAATATTAAAATGGATTGTATAGATAGAGAAATGAATATGTATATTTCTTTTTCTGGAAATCCAATTGTTAAGTAGATTACCAGCACACTTCTGGATGTGAAGAGGATTAGATTTCAGGAATCCAGGTAAGAAACTCACTGTCAACATTTAATAAGTGCTTACTACCTGCCAGGCTCTAAACTAAGAGCTAAGAATACAAAGAAAAACAAAAACCTTCCCTCCCTTCAAAGATCTCATATTTTAATAGGGGGAGGCATCATATAAATAACTAGTTTCATGCAAGAATTATGCAGAGTTTATGAAAATAATATGACAGGGGAAGAAGGAAAAACCATAGAAAATATCATGGAAATCCATGGAAATACCCCAGGAAATCATAACATATGCTACAAAGATAAAAGGGACTTCCAGGCCCTGCAGTATCATGAGTTTTGAATAACATTAGTAGATACAAAAAAATTTTTTCAGACTAGAATGCTGTATCAAATCTAATGAAAAGAATTTTAGCAGGGATAAATGTAAATTCTTATACTTGCTTCAAAGAATCAACTTCAGGGGATGGCTAGGTGGCGCAATAGATAGAGCACCAGTCTTGGTGTTAAGAGGACCTGAGTTCAAATGTGACCTCAGAGCCTTAATAATTACCTAGCTGTGTGACTTTGGCCAAGTCACTTAACCCCATTGCCTTGCCAAAAAAAATCAACTTCACAAGTAAAAATAGTCTTAGGCAGCAATTCTTATTTAAAAAGAAAAAAAGATATAAAGGATCATTAAAGTACTGAGCTGAAAGTTTAATATTAGCAAATTATATTATATGACAGACAAAAATACTAATGCAATCTTTGAATTAAGAGAAGCATAGTACCCAAAAGTAGTAATCTGATGCTTCTATGACACAGAAATGATCCTTGGTTCTTGAAGGGTTGCCACATAAGACAAACTTTGGGATGTTTTTACTTTATGGGAAAAGATTTCAAAGATTATCCCAATCACAGACTTCATCTTCTTCTTTCTGAGGATCAGAGATTTCAATGTAGAAATCTAAATAGAGAAAGATTCCCCACCAGAAAGTAATGAATTCTTAACTCTGACAATCTATTAAACAAAGAAAAAATATTATGATCATTGTGTCTATTTGTCCTTTGAGATGACCTTCCATTTTTGGAGTCATGGTAGCAGAATGAAAGAGAAAGAAGAAAGAGGGTAAAAAGAGTTTTTAGTTTTTAGACCTCCAATAAAATAAATATTGTTCATAAAGTAATCAATCAGTTAACATTATTAATAGATTACTATGGAAAAAGCACTTTGATAGGCAACAATGGATTCATATGCAAAGTTGGTCAGTCAATAAACATTTATGAGGTATCTATTCTGTGCTAAATATTGACATTAAAAAGAGGAAAAAGAGAGTGACTGCCTTCAAAAAGATAACAATCTAATGGGAGAGATAAACAAGTAGGCAAGTTTGTACAAACAAGTTATATATATATAAGAAAAATAGGAAATAATTAAAATACAGAAGATATTAGAAGGAAAAGGTTTTTAGTAAAAAAAATGAAATTTTAACTGGGATTTATAGGGAGCCAGAAAAGCTGGTAGGAAAGAAAGGTATGAGAGACAGTCATAGAAAATGTACAAAGTGGAGAGAGATGGATGATCTTCTTTGAGATACAGAAAGAAGCCTGGGTTCCCTGGATTGAAGAGTATATGAAAAGAATAAAAAAGACTGGAAGACTAGAAAAATGACAGGGGTGGGAATTTTAAATGCCAAATAAAGGATTTTAAATTTGATCCTGGAGATGATAGGGAGTCATTGGGGTTTGTTGAGTAGAGGGTTGATACAGTCAGAATTTTGCTTTAGAAAAAAATCACTTAGATTGCTGAATGGAGAAAACTTGAATCAGACAGACATAGCAGCAAGTATTCCAAGAGTAAGCTGATGACAGCTTGCACTAGAGTATTCACAATGTCAGAAGAGAGAAGGGAATATATTCAAGAGATGGCATAAAGGTGAAACTGATAGACCTCAACAATAGATTTGATATGGAAGGGTTAGAAAGAATGAAGAATCAAGGATGGCACCTAGGTTAGCAGCCTGAGAGACTGAAAGAAATAGGGAAGTTGGGGTTGGCGAGGGTTAGGGGGAAAGGTAATAAATTCAATCTGGGACATGTTGAGTTCAGAAAGTCTACTGGATTTCCTGTTTAGGATGTCTGAAAAAGTATTGGCAAGATCAATAACCTCATACCACTGAGTGATATGTCCTGCCTGGTCTATGACCTTGAAGACAGGATTCTCTTTATTGATGGTAATGATGACTTTGTTCCATTCCCTGGAGTCTGTAAGCTGCCAGGTTCTATCTGCTTCCTTAAAAGTAACACATGGTTGCTGTAAGGAAAGTTAGTAAACAAAATACTCCAGCTTCCTTCATCTCTACAAATGGAGAAAAAAATAACTTTCATAGTCCAGGGGACCTAATAGTATATAGTGTTGACAAGGTGTGGGAAATGGTTCATTTTGATCCCTTCTCCATTGTAATCAGTATTAATCACTTCAATGTGATTCTATAAGGAGTAGTGATTATTCGCAATTATTGTGATACAATCATGAAGTAATATATCTTTAGTCAGTCATCTTACAATAGTACAAGAATAAACCTGTACTAATACATATCTTACACAGATCCTATGGGGATAATTAGATAAAATAGGTTCTTATGGTAGGCCTCAAACTTTAATCCAATGTTTACCACTTTTTCACCAGTTATGTGCACTCACTTGCACAACCACAAGAATGCTGACAAAGATATCTCCATTCTGCTTTGCTCAAATTCCATTCCAAACTTAGAATGGGTAGGGAATTTTGGCAAAATATGGAAATTGTCCAACTTTTTTTGTACTGTCACTCTATCCCTTTTGTCCAACATGAGAAATGATCATCTTATGACCACTTAATCACTGGAAATAACTCTTGTCTTTGCCTTCTTATGACCACTAATCAGCAGAAATATTTCATGCTTCACTCAACCTATGATACCCCTGCTAATACACCATTTTTTAATTTATACATCTTTTTTTGGCCCTCAAAAGTCTATCAACTAATAAGGTTTGTATTTTACTTTGCCTCTCCTGAATACCTGGGTATCAGACTATAAAAACAAAGTACTGGTGACTGGGGAACATTTTAGATTGTAAGGAAAATCTGAGGTCTACTTCATTAGAGAAAGCCATGGACCCTTTATTAAAGTGCTATTGGCTTAGGGCCACTGGTTTTTTCTTGTTGATTGGACAATTTTCAACCTCAAAATGGGATATTTTTGAGTGATTCTAAAGATTTCCATTTGATCCTGCTTATAATAATATGCACAGAAATCCCTAAAAGGGCCCAGACAGATACTCAGTCTAAAATACTCCTTTCCTTTGTATTCTGCTCTCTAAGGCATCTTCTATATGATCCATATAGGGAAGAAATCTTAGAGGGTGACCCCAGGCATTGGTGAGAATGAAGTTATACTAGTGCCCTGGTATACAGTTTTACAAGTACCCCATTATTTTCTTTTCACCACCATTTGCGATCATTGTCCTCTGCCACCTGCTGGGCACCTTTTTATACCCACAGCTCTATATGTGTATCCTGCCATTTCAAACTCTTGTTCAATACACAATTTACATGTATATAATTATAGGGTAAGGGAAAATTATGGCTAAATTCTGAATCCACACTCATGGGGCTCTTCCCTGAAGGTAGAATCAATCTATTTGTCCCTGAGACTAGTCGGGCATGGAGTAGAAAAGATCACAGAATATGTATAAATCCAAATTCTCAAATATATTTCTATTGGGTACTTTACCCCCACCTTTTTAGATCCTGATTAGGGAACCATTTGCAAAAGGAATTTATCTTTAGGGATTCAGGTGTAAATAACAGCCCATTTCAGTCACTCAGAAACATAAAAAGAGTATTCACCATTTGGAGACTTGAAAAAAATTTAGTTGACTTCACAAAAGTACATCCTCAGAGATTTCCTTCAGTCTAAAAAGAAAACAACTGAGAGAATGACAGCATCAAATCTCTCCATTTTCACCTTTTTTTTTTCTTGAGAAACAATCAAAAATTTCACTGGAGATGACAACAATGAAAAACATACCAAAATTTTTAGTATGCAACCAAAAAAGGACTTTAAAAGTTAAATCCTTAGACATTTTCTGGGTTTAATTGCTTTGGGGCAGGGATTCACTTAGATTAGATTTTGTTTATACTCTAATAAAAATAAGGTAACTTAATTGGGTGGGGTCCTGACAAAGATCTAGGAAAATGTTCCCCTAGGATTAGGCCTGTCTCATCTATCAGCTAAGTCCTTCAGAGACTGACTGACTTGACTCCAAATGAGGAAATAAAAAACCTGAATCCTTTTTCAATATAGGGTTATTGATATGCCATATTTCCCCATGTATAAGACACATCTTAATTTTGGGGTCTGAAATTTGAAAAAAAGTATTACATAAAGTTATTGAACTCAAATTGTATTCATCATAAAATTCATACTACTCACCTGTCAGATCTATGGGAAGGGAAGCAGTTAATGCTCAAAGAAGAGATGGAGAACATCATTAAAAACAAACTAGATAATTTTGATTACATTAAATTAAAAGGCTTTTGCACATACGAAACCACTGTAACCAAGATCAAAAGAAATATAGTAAATTGGGAAACAATTTTTACAACTAGTATTTCTGACAAAGGACTCATTTCTAAAATATACAGAGAACTGAGTTAAATTTAAAAAAAAACAAGCCATTCCACAATTGACAAATGGTCAAAGGATATGGAAAGGCAATTTACAGATGAGGAAATCCAAGCAATCCATAGTCATATGAAAAATTGCTCTAAGGGCAGCTAGGTGGCAAAGTGGATAGAGCACAGGCCCTGGAGTCAGGAGTACCTGAGTTCAAATCCAGCCTCAGACACTTAATAATTATCTAGCTGTGTGGCCTTGGGCAAGCTACTTAACCCCATTGCCACTTAACCCCATTGCCTTGCAAAAACAAAAAAATTCTAAATTACTATTTATTAAAGAAATGCAAATTAAAGCATCTCTGAGGTACTACCTCATACCTCTCAGACTGGCCAATATGACCAGAAAGGACAATGATCAATGTTGGAAGAGATGTGGGAAATCTGGTACACTAATAGATTGTTGGTGGAGCTATAAACTCATCCAACCTTTCTGGAGAGCAATTAGGAATTATGCCCAAAGGGCAACAAAAATGTGCATACCCTTTGATCCAGCAATACCACTACTGGGTCTATACCCTGAAGAGATCATGGAAAAGGGTAAAAATATTCATAGCAGCACTGTTTGTAGTGGCAAAGAAGTGCTATCTCTTATTATTTATTTTTCTTCCTTAAGGATATGATTTCTCTCTCATTACATTCAACTTAGATCAATGTATACCATGGATGCAATGTAAAGATTGACAGACTACCTTCTGTGGGGGGTGGGGGAGGGAAGCAAGAATGGGGTAAAATTGTAAAATTCAAAATAAATAATATCTTTCTTAAAAAAAAATTCATACAACTCTCATCACTGTCAAAACTCCCATCCATTAGCTTGTCCATATATATATATATACACATATATATATATATATGTATATATGTATATATATATGTTTTAAGATTTTTGCAAGGCAATGGGGTTAAGTAGCTTGCCCAAGGCCACAAAGCTAGGTATTTATTAAGTATCTGAGGTCAGATTTGAACTCAGGTACTCAGGTACTCCTGACTCTAGGGCCTGTGCTCTTTCCACTATGCCACCTAGCTGCCCCCCCCATCTATATCTGATGACAAATCACTGTCTTAGGAGAGCCTCTGATTACTATCCTGCCTGTGCTCTGGTTTGACCAAGCCCTCTTTGGGTAAGTCTGGTGTATGGATGCATGCTTAGTCCATTTTGTTTCATGAACTTGAAGCATCACTTATGTCCCCCTTTAAAATCAGTCACTTCTTTTTCATCAGAAATTCTTGCCTCATGCTGAACCATCTTTGTGGTTTGCTCATCAATCTGTCTCTTCAATTCCCTCTCTAAATCAGGCCATTTTGCTGACTTGCCTCTCATGGCTTTCTTTTGCCAGGATGTTTTCAGTAGGGTTTCTTCTTCCTGTAGCCAGTCTCTGATTCTTTTCTCAGTTGGAGGAGGACCAAACTAATGTTCAGCAGAATGATTTCCATTTGCTTTTAATTTGAATTCAAGTACGAAAATCTTTTCTAAGTCATTTTTGGGCAGAACATGGCAAAACATAATATAATAAACTGGTAAAAAAATGTAATACAATGAGCACAAAAACAAGTGCAAAAAAAAGTGGGAATTGCAAGTAAAAAAATCTACAACCACTGTATAAGACTCCCAGTTTTGGGACCCCAAATTTTTCAAAAAAGGGTACATCTTATACATGGGGAAGTATGGTAATAGAAAATAATCACTACTCTCATGTCTCTCACTCACCTTGATTTCTTGAAGTCTCTCAGCCTAGCTTACTCTAATTGCCTCTTGAACTCCTACTCTCCATTGAATCACCATTCTAGATCTTCCTGTCCATATACAAATAAATTCTCCTAAGGTGAAAGGAAACTGCACTATTTGAAACTGTCTCCCAGAAACTCATGTGGTAAACAGTGAAGATTTTCTCTGCTCATAGGAATTTGCCAAATATCTGCTTCAATTAGTTTTCTAATTTTCACCTTATTGATTTCAGAACTTAAACTCCTCATAAGATGCAATTACAGGGGCGGCTAGGTGGTGCAGTGGATAAAGCACAGATCCTAGGAGTCATGAGTACCTGGGTTCAAATCCAGTCTCAGACACTTAATAATTACCTAGCTGTGTGGCCTTGGGCAAGCCACTTAACCCCATTTGCTTTGCCAAAAACCTAAAAAAAAAAAAAAAAGATGCAATTACATAACCTGAAGAACAAAATGAAATATTAGACTTTTTCTCCAATTTTCACATCCTCTTAAACCTCTCCCAAATAGGAATTAGATGGAAGAGGTAAAGCAATCTAAACTTTTTTCAGTCTATAACACTTAGAACCCACTTGAGTTTGACACTATTGGACCAGATCTGTGAGCTGTTGTAAATGT
Source organism: Macrotis lagotis (assembly GCF_037893015.1). Lineage (NCBI taxonomy): Eukaryota > Metazoa > Chordata > Mammalia > Peramelemorphia > Peramelidae > Macrotis > Macrotis lagotis. The sequence continues at coordinate 492,330,382 of NC_133658.1, forward strand.
ATAATTTGCTTTCCCAGTCTCCATAAATGTTTATAGCAGGTCTTTTTTGTAATGGCAAAATTATTATACATAATTTTTGGTTTAGCCATACAGTCCTTCTAACTGTTTCTCCCAAATGATACCTGATTCCCTGTACTGACTCTCTACCTAGGTTTTCCCTCTTTCACAATTTGATTTAAGTCAGGTTTTTACCCTGAAATGAAATAAAGATTCCTGGGACTTATGCTAAACACCACCATCACCCCCAACTGTACCCTCTTTAATGCAGCTTTCATGGCATGGTTTCCTGACCACCTAGGGGCAAAGAATGGAATAATGTTTGGCAAATGTCCCAAGACCATACCATCCAACCCTACTGATCAGACACATTTTCAAAGGGAGGCATCTATCTGAGAGTTAAGTGCTACAGTATCTTCACTTAATATGTTTCCTATGCTATGACTACATATCTAAACTAATAGTTTAATTCCATTAAATACCATGCCTCTTCCCTGACTATCCACCAAAACTTGAAATTGGAGTTCCTCTATTGGAATCTCTTGTTTTCAATTCTGGACACCTTTCCAGATTTTTCCCTCTCCCTTCCTGGCCCACACAAGATTATCTTATATCTCTCTTGAGATATAACCTTACTTCTCTCCTGAAGGTAACACACCCTTGATTAGTCCCCTGAAAGACAGCCCTGTTGCCAGATATTTGTCCTTTGTTCACAAAGAAGATCTTGACATTTGCTTGTTTGATAAGTCACTAGCTTCACATTCTCCTCTAGAGAAGATCATGACTTCAGGGAGATGATCTATTCACTGAGTCACCTCAATGCCCTCTCTGTATTGCAGAGTTACAGGGAAACATGATTGTTGATTAGTTGAGATTAGTTGCCAAAAAGGACTTACTTGAGTCAGTTGCCGAAATAAGTTGAGAGAGACCTCCAGTAAAGTAGACAAGACAGGGAGATATTGTGGAATTTCATGAACTTTTGAGTAATGGAATGAAGCCTTCAGAGTTACATTCTCACATGTAATGCCATCCCCATAAAGTCCCTAGATGTTCAGGAATTACCACTTTAGAGAGTGCTAAACAGGATCTTCGCCTGAGTGAGATTATTTTACCTTTGAGCTGAGATTTTTGTCTTGTTTCTAGGTAAAAGTATTTTTGTAAGATATTCTACTCTGTAGTACTTTTTCTCATTTTTATTTGTAGTTTTGTTTGACTAAATGAATTTTCTCAGTATTTATGATAGTCTTTTGTATAAGATAATTTGATAGGAAAAGTCGATAAGCTAGCAAGAATTAGATAAGGGTTACTAGCCTCCCTACTTAAAATAATAATAATAATGATAATGATGATGTAGAAAGAATGATGATAATAGGTGGTATTAATATAGTTCTAAGGGCCAGACACTTTACAAATATGATCTCATTTGATCCTTAACAACCCTGAGAGATAGGTACTATTTATAACCTATTTATAAGAAAATTTTGGCAGCAAAGGGCAATAAAACTGTGCATATCCTTTGATCCAGGAATACTACTACTAGTTCTATATTCCAACAATATCACAAAAAATGGGAAAATATTCACATGTTCAAAAATATTTATAGCAGCTCTTTTTGTAGTGGCAAAGAATGGAAAGTTGAGGGGAATGGTTGAATAAGTTATGGTATATGAATGTTGTAGAGTTCTGTTGTTCTGTAACAGATCATGAATGGTCAGACTTTAAAGAAGCATAGAAAAACTTGCATGAACTGTTACTGAGTAAAGTGAGCAGAACCAGGAGAACATTGTATACAATAACAATAACACTGCGAAATGATCAACAATATCAGGCCTAGTTTCTCCATCATCTAGCTGCCATTAAGAGCAATCAAAGAAATAGCTTTCCTTCTAAAACCCGAAAAAGTCATCCACTAATAATAAAGATATTTTAGGAAGAGAAAAAAGATATAATTCTAGTCCAACATCCTCCTGGAGATTGGAAAGATCATTCATACTTAGCATTCCTGGATTTTTCCTATCTCTTCTCATTTAAAGTGCTAACAGTAAGGGTGAGGTTCTTCTTCCATTTTACACTAAGATGGAAATAACCTATCCATGCCACCTAGAAGTCACAAAACTATATATTTTTTAAAATAGACAATCTTACTCAACACATATACTGTAGGTTTATATCTATAAGTTGTATACCCTCTCCCATTGGAATGTAACTTCTTAAAGGAAAGAACTGTTTCAATACTGTATTTTTATCCTCAGGACCTAGTCACCTAGTCAATGCCTGACACACAGCATCTAGAATAAAGGTTTGCTTATTGATTGATTTATTAGATAATATAAGTAGTCTGGTTTCAATTGATTTTCTTTCTGTATACATAGGCTGAACTCTGAATCTCTGCAGTGTTACTGAGTCTGTATCCTGAAGAAATCATATAAAAGGGTAAAAACCCACATGTACAAAAATATTCATAGTAGCTCTCTTTGCAGTGGCAAAAATTAGAAATTGAGGGGATGTCCATTGATTGGAAAGGGGCTGAACAAATTGTGGTATAAGTATGTAATGGAACTATTGTTCTATAAGAAATCAAGAGTGATGGGCACCTAGATGGTGCAGGGGATAGAGCACCAGCCCTGGAGTCAGGAGTACCTGGGTTCAAATCCAGTCTCAGACACTTAATAATTACCTAGCTGTGTGGCCTTGGGCAAGCCACTTAACCCCATTTGCCTTGCAAAACCTAAAAGAAAAAAAATTGCCTAGCTGACTTTGGGCAAGTCATTTAACCCCATTGCCTTAAATAAATAAAATTAAAAAAAAAAAACAGAAGAAACAGCATATATACTCAATGGGGTATAGACATCTAGAGTAAGAAAGAGAGAAGGGGGACAGGGGAAGAGGGGGATGTGAGTGATGGAGAAGAGGGTGGACTATCAGGGAAAGTTGTCAGATATAACACATTTTCTTTTTTACTTCTTTCAAGGGGCTGGGATTGGATGGCCTATCCAGGACTACAGGGCTGGGTGGTTGCTGGGCCTTAGAGGTGGTATGTGAGCTCCGGGTCTCTTGGCCCCAGGGCCGGTGATCTGTCTGCTGCACCACTTAGCTACCCTACAGCACATTTAAAAAGAGGGACAGAGTGAAAGGGAGAGAGAAAATATAGTGTGTGGTAGTGGGGAAGCACAAAAGGAGGGAGTTGTGATCAGCAATGGCAACGGTGGAAAAATATGAAAGTAGCTTTTGTGATGGACTTATCATAAAGAATGTGATCCACCTGCAACAGAGCTGGAGGTGTTGGAACACAGACTGAAGAACATTTATCATTATTATCATCATCATTATTATAATTATTATTTGGGGGGGTTGCAGGGCAAATGGGGTTGGGTGCCTTGCCAGGCCACACAGCTGGGTGATTTTTGGGTGTCTGACACTGGATTTGGACTCAGATGCTCCTGGTTCCAGGGCCAGTGCTCTGTCCACTGCTCTGCCTAGCCACCCCTACTGCTATTACTACTACTATTATTATTGTTGTTGTTATTATTATTTTATTTTATTTTTATTTTATTTTGGGGGTTTGGGAGTTTTTGCAGGGCAGTGGGGTTGGGTGGCTTGCCCAGAGTCACACAGCTGGGTGATTGTTGGGTGTCTAGGGCAGGATTTGGGTTCGGGTGCTCCTGCTCCAGGACCGTGCTCTGCATCCACTGAGCCACCTAGCTGCTCCTATTATTATTATTATTGTTTTTGTTTTTATTTTTATTTTTTCTCTTTCCTTTATTTTATTGCTTATGAGGGTCTACATTTTTTGGGGGGAGGAGGGGGTATTATGTTTACTCTTAAACAAGAATGTTTTAGTAATGTATAAAAAAATCATTTGTACAAAAATAAAAATAAATATTTAAAGGGAAAAAAACAGAAATCATGAGAAACGGGATTTCAGAAAAACCTGGAAAGACTTGCATGAATTGATGTTGAGTGAGATGAGCAGAACCAGTAGAATATTATATATCTTAACAACAACATGGGTGATAATAAACCTTGATGGACTTGCTCACTCCATCAGTACAATAATCAGGGATAATTTTAGGTGACCCATGATGGAGAATATCATCTGAATCCAGAGAAGGAACTGTGATGTTTAAATGAAGACCAAAGATTATTATCTTCAATTTTTTAAAAAAGTTGTCTTATGTATTACATAATTTTTCTATCTCTATATTTTCTTTCTTCCTTATGGATCTGTTTTTTTCTCTGAACACATTCAATTTTGATCCATGCATCATGGAAACAAATGTAAAGACTGTATCAGATTGCCATCTGTTGGAAGGAGGGGGGGAAGAGAAGGGAGGAAGAGGGGGGAATTTTAAAATTCAAAGTCTTGCAAAACAAAAAATGATTGGTAGAAACTACCATTGTAGTTTTTTAAAATCTCTTCAGTGTTTCAGAGGCTGATGTAATGTTATCTGCAAAAAAGAAACAACTGAATATTCTCAATATCCACAGGGCATCTCTCGGACATACTTTAAGACAATGGCAAAAACTTTGGTTCTATTTTATCTTTCCAATTTTAGTATATGTTCCACCAAAGCAAACACTGGTTCTATTTTAAAGAATCAGAGGATCTTTACACAAAATTATCTCTTTTCACACCTATTAATGAATCTTGTATGGTTAACTTGTAAGTGGGAGACACAATGCTGGAGACCTTCTGAGGTTTCCTTTTGTTCTTCTTAAATGCTTTTCTAGAGTAACAAGAAAAATTAAAATTGGAGATTGAATTTTTTGTTGTTGTTCAATTGTTTCAGTTATATCCAACTCTTTGTGACCTGATGTGCTATTTTCTTGGCACAGATATTGGAGTAGTTTGTTATTTTCTTCTCCAGCTCTTTTAACAGATTAGAAAAACTGAGGAAAACAGGGTTAATTGACTTGCCCAGGGTCACATGGCTAGTAAGTCTGAGGCCAGATGTGAACTCCAGAGTCAGTATCCAATCCACTGTCACCTAGTTGCCCTTTTACCTGTCAGTCAATTCTGTGATTGTGAAGATGTGGTTAATAATAGACTATCCTTTAAAAGAATCTTTGCATTACCTTCTGGTATTTATAACATATGTGTAACTTGATGCAGGTCTCTCTGGCTCTCAGACCATCTCCCTATCTCCTACATCAAGAAATCTCACATACAAAAATTCTACTTCTGTGTTCACAAACTCCAAAATTTCCTTATTTGAACACAATATTGTCATTCTACCTCTCCCTCTGCTTTATAACACTACCCTGTGTTATCAATACAACTCCAATACCTCCATGGCTCAGTTCTTTCCTCAGTCATTACTCCTGCATTGACAATATTTTCCCTCTCTTCTCTACCTTAACTCTGTGTGAAGTGGGTGAACCAATTGAGTTTCACACTGTCCTCTCCTCTCAGTTCCCTTGGCATCATATCACAGATCTAGCCCTGCAAAGTCTCAGACTTGAATTATTCCCACTTCTATTCTGTTCTTATACTACTGAATGAAGCTGGGGAGAAAAAACTGTGGTGACTAGATGCACTACAAATTTATGTTATATAATTTCAACCAGGTTCTCACTTCAGAAAAGTTATTCTTTTATATTTCATTGATCAACTCACCATGACATTCTTTCCAAACTATTCATTCCTTTTCAAACATCCCATGACTCCCCTAACCTCATCCTCTCAGTTAAGAACTTTGTCCCAGAAAGCAGACTGCGGTTGAAGAGTCCTTGCAGCTGCCGCTGCGCTGCGGCTTCTGTCAGTTCACCTATCGCCCGGGGCTGGGGAGAGAGCCATGTCCTTGCTCTGCTACAACCGAGGCTGCCGCCAGCGTTTTGATCCTGAAACCAACACGGATGATTCTTGCACATATCATCCAGGAGTTCCAGTCTTTCATGATGCTTTAAAGGGTTGGTCTTGCTGTAAAAGAAGAACAACAGATTTTTCTGATTTTTTAAGCATTGGAGGCTGTACAAAGGGTAAGCACAATGATGAGAACCCCCCTGAGCCTGTCAAACCCGAAGTCAAGACTACCTCTGAGAAGAAGGAGTTGTGTGAATTGAAACCTAAATTTCAAGAACCTATTATCCAAGCACCAGTAGAAGCAATAAAAAGGCCAAGCCCAGATGAACCAATGACAAACTTGGAGTTGAAAATAGCTGCTTCACTAAAACAAGCACTGGATAAACTTAAACTGTCAACTGAGAATGAGGTAGATAAAAAGGATGAGGACAGTGATGAAATTAAGATTGGGACTTCATGTAAAAATGGTGGCTCTGTAAAGACCTACCAAGGTCCACAAAGTATAGAAGAAGTTTGTATTTTTCATTCCGGAGTCCCTATTTTCCATGAAGGGATGAAATATTGGAGCTGCTGCAGGAGAAAAACTTCTGACTTTAATACGTTTTTGGCCCAAGAAGGGTGTACAACAGGAAAGCATTTGTGGACAAAAAAAGATGCTGGGAAAAAAGTTGCTCCATGTAGGCATGACTGGCATCAGACAGGAGGTCAAGTTACTATCTCAGTATATGCTAAAAATTCACTTCCAGATCTTAGTCATGTAAAAGCAAATAGTACACTGTTAAATATCCACATTGTATTTGAAGGAGAAAAGGAATTTCATCAAAATGTCAAATTATGGGGAGTAATTGATGTGAAGAGGAGTTACGTAAATATGACAGCCACAAAGATTGAGATAACAATGAGAAAAGCTGAACCTATGCAGTGGGCAAGGCTTGAACTACCTTCACCCAAAATGCAAGATGAAAAAAAAGAAGATATAGCAGATTGAGAGCAAAGGAGTGGGGGTAGGGATGGGACATTAGCTATTGCCTGTTTTGAAGTTCCTAATACTGTGTGGTGAAGTGGTGACTTGCTATTAGAATCATATACACACATAGACACATATGTATGTCTGCCCATACATGTTATTAATATGGCATTCCAGACCTAGTTAAAAACAGATTCCTAGAAACCGAAGTTTTTCCAAGTTCCTTTGGACTAAATGGGAATGTTTTTGCTATCTAAATATTGAACTTAAATTCCTGAGTCAGTAAAAGAAAGTTCTCTCTTCCCTTACTATCATTCAATACCTCTCAATATAATAGTCTTGTTAATGAAATAGGAAGAGAGGGCATTTCATGTGTTTCCTCTTCTCAGTTTCTCTTCTATTCCCTATCACTTTAGTACTGTGAGACAATGGTCACATTCAATTCTAATTAGGTGTTTGGATTTTTGGTGGGGAGAAGGGGAGGGATTATAAGCAACAGAAAAAAAATTTGTTTTTTCCATTTCAAATTACCCAAGTCACATCACATGGTGTAAGAAGGCCATTAAAATGGGATGAACATTTTTTTTCTGGGAGGATATCCTTAGAGGTAATGAGAATAGTAATGAAAAAGGAACTTGTATGTTGTTTGTCACAAAAAATAATTCCCTGGACACAAAAATTCCCTATACTAAATCCATTTCTTACCAAGCAGTCTCATTGCTACTGCAAAGATTCATCAGGAATTGAGGGGAAAGGGTTGACATACAGAATTTGAAAGTATCAATTTGGTCCTGATTTACTATTTTATATAAAAATTATGTTAAATGAAAAAAAAAGAACTTTGTCACATATTTCAATGGAAAAAACCATGAGATCATTTCCTCTTCTCCCTTCCCCTCATTTCATCACTCAGATTCTTTCCCCCAACATTTCCTCTTTCAATCCTTTGTCACATCATGAAGTAGCTTTTCTTTTCAAAGAAAGGTCAACTAAATGCATGATTGATTGCATTGATTCCATTCAATTCTGTCTTGTCCAGTAGATTGCCTCATCTATCATCCTTTCATTGTCAATAATCTTCAATCTCTCCGTTTACTAGCTGTATCCCTATTACCAACAGACATCTTCATGACTTCTTCATTCTAAAACAAACCCAAAAAACCAACTCATTTAATAACACCATTATCGTAAATCATCCAATCTCTCTGTCTTCCTTTGCATGCATACATTTCTTGTGAAAGCTGTCCACAATTAGTGCCTCCATTTCCTTTCATTTCACTCTCTTCTTAACTCTCTGCAGACCTATGTCTTCACAAAAAATGCTCTCTCCAAAGTTAGCAGTTATTTCTTAATTGCCAAATCTTATAGCATTTTCTCTACCTTCATTCTTCTCAGCCTCCCAGCAGCCTTTGATTCTGGTAATCATTCTCTTCTTGCCACTCTCTAGAGTATCTCTTTCAGTACTTTAGGCTTTTGTAGATACTATTCTCTCCTTGTGCTCCTCTCATTTGAATGTCCACTACTCAGTCTCCTTTGCTGAATCTTCAGTCAGACCTCATCCATTAACTGTAGGTATCCCCCAAGGCACTAATATGAGTCCTCTGAGCCCTCTTCTCTCTCTCTCTCTCTCTCTCTCTCTATATATATATATATATATATATATATATATATATATATATATGTATGTATATGCATATACATATATATATAACTATTTTACTTGGTGATCTCATTATTTTTCATGAATTCAAATATTAACATTTTGCTGGTATTTCTCAGACATATTAATTGGAGAATTATGATCCCTAATCTGACCTCCAATCCTGCATCTCCAATTGCTTATTGTAAATTTTGAACTGAATATTCTGAATATATATTAAATTTAACATATCAAAATTTGAACTCATTATCTTCACACACAACACCCTACTACCTCTCCCATTCCTATAAGTTCCCAATCACTGTCAAAGGACACTAACATACTCTGAGTTAACCAAATGTCCAACTGAAATGTCATCCTCAACTCCTCACTTTCATTTATGACTCATATCCAATCTATTGTCAAAACCTGTTCATTTCAACTTCAAACTCTCATGTATATCCCCTTCTGTCCTCTGATACTACTATCACTCTGATACAGGTCTTTATTACCTCCCACCTGAACTATTAATATAGTCTAGCCTTTTAAAATAGGTTAGCCTTTTTGAGCTCTACCCTACTCTGATACATCTTCCAAACAGCTATCAAATATATTTTTTTCTAGAACAGAGATCTTATCATGTCAATCCCTATTCAACAAATTCAATGTTTCCTTTTGTCTCCAGAACCAAATATAAAATCTTCTGCCATTCCAAACCTTCTTAGCCTGTTTCCTTCCTATGTTTCTAGTAAATATAAAAAGTCATCCCTTATTATTCTCTTAGGTACTCTGAAACCCAGTCAAATCAAAAAACATTAAGTGCTTACCACTGTGCAAAGAGATGAGGATATAAGAAGAGGCAAAAGACACCGTCTGCCCTCAGGTAGTTTACAATCTAATGGGAGTACAACAGGATAAGTAGAAAACTGATAAAAAGGATCCCACTGAAATTAAGAGAGGTTGAGGAGACTTCTGGTACAAAGCAGGATTTTACCTGGGGTTTAAAAGAAACCAGGAGATCAATAATTAAAGCAGAAACAGGATAGCATTCCAGACATAGAGGATAGTCAGAGAGAATGTCCAGAACCAAAAGATGTAGTATCTTTGGAGCCAAAGTCCATTGTCACTGAATTGAAGAGTACATGACCCAGAATGAAATATTAGAAACATAGACCTAGTTTATGAAGGACTTTGAATGTCCAACAGAGTGTTTTGGATTTGCTCCTAGGTACAATAAGAAGTCACCTTAAAGACATCTTAAACTCAATCTAGTGAATACAGAATATTATCTTTTCTCTAGCCACCTCCAGCCCTTCACTATTACTACAAAAGTACACCATACTCAGAGTCCCTCATCTCTGTGCTAATAATTCTCAGAAATACTTATTGGAGAATTATCTACCCTTACCTTATTTCCATTCCTGCATCTCCAGTTGCTTGGACTTTGTTTCAACCCCAGCTTGGAATTTATTGAATGGGGGTGACATGATCAGATCTACATTTTAGGAATATCATTTTAGCAGCTGAATGGAGAATAGAGACTGATTAGAAGGGGAGATACTTGAGGTTAACAGATCTACCAGAAGAGGCTATTGCAATAATCCAGGTAGACATGACTAGAGTAGTGGCAGTAAAGGAGGAGAGAAGGGTATTTTCAAGAAAAATTTCAAAGTGACAACAACAGGCTATGACAATAGCTTGGAAAAGGTGGGGTGAGAAGGGAGAAATAGGAATCCAGGATCAATTCTAAGTTGCAAGATGAGGGAAGGTAAGAGGGTGGAGGTGGTTAGATAATGTTCTGTTCTTCACAAATTGAATTTAAGATGTCTACTGGACATCTAGTTCAAGATATCTGAAAGACAGTTGGAAATGTGAAAATGGAGGTCAGGAGAAGGGGCAGGACAGGTAGAATTGAGAATTATCAGCACACAGAAAGCAGTTAAATTCTTGGGAGCTGATGAGACCACCAATTAAAGTGGTATAGAAGGAGAAGAGATGAGGATCCAGAACAGAACCTTGAGGGATATCTATGTTTTTGTTGTTGTTTGTTTAGTTGTTTTTCAGTTGTGTTCTACTCTTTGTGACCCTTTTTGAAGTTTTCTTGGCAAAGATACTGAAAAGATCTTTTCTTGTCCAGCTCATTAAACAGAGAAGGAAACTGAGACAAACAGTTAAATAATTTTACTATACAACTAGTGATTATCTGAGGCCAGATTTGAACTCAGACCTCCATTCCAGGGTTGGCACCCCATCTGATGTAGAGGAAAGATGAAGAGAATTGTGAATGTAGAAATTGGGTGGAAATGTAAATTGACCACTACCTACTCAAGATGTAAATTGACTAGAAGTAGAGAATTATGATTGTAACAGAAACAATTGTAATCTTAAAGGCTGCTCAAATTGGGTGGAGATGCCCATTCTTGATGTACCATTGATTCATTGTTTAATATAAAATTTGTATCCTGATCTCCTTGGGTTTTACCCTCTACCTAATTCCTGTTCTAGTAAGAGAAAGGGAGTTCACCTTTTGCCCTCTGGATGAGAGACAAGACATAAAAACTTGAATTGGACTCCAGCTCAGGGCCATCAGTCTTCTCTGACCTGTGGCCCAGCCAGCACTGATTGGCTATTCTTATATCTATCTCTCCCTAGCCCTTTCTATTTCTTATAACCTTTTTAATAAGTTTTGTTTTCTTTCCACCCTTGCTTTCCCAAGTCTGAATAACAATTCCTCATAACCAGAACCGAACTAAAGTAGCCAGCTAGCTGACCCACATCTCTTTACTAAAAGGAATGATTTGGAAGAAGATACAAAGGAGTCAGAGAAGAAGTCAGGGAGGAGCAGAACCAGGAGAGAGTGACATCCTGAAAACCTAGAGAAGAGAGTATCAAGGAGAAGCTAGAGATCAATAGTGTATAAGCTATAGATTGGTTAAAGAGAAAGAGGATTCAGAAAAGGTCATTAGATTTGGCAACTAAGAGATCCTTAGGGGGAAGCTAGGTGGCACAGTGGATAGAGCACAGGCCCTGGAATCAGGAGGACCTGAGTTCAAATTTGACCTCAGACACCTAATAATTACCTACCTGTGTGGCCTTGGGTTAACCCCATTGCCTTGCAAAAACCAAAAAAAGAAAAAAAAAGGAGAAAAAATAAAGATCATTAGTAACTTTAGAGAGAGCACTTTCAGTGGAATGATAGAAACCAGATTATAAAGGGTTAAGAAGGAAATGAGAGGAAAGAAAATGAAGGTAACTACTGTGATAACTTTTTCAAGACATTTAATTACAAAGGTTAGAGGAGATTTAGGATAAAAGTTAGCAGGAATGGAAGGATCAGAGGAGGATTTTTTCATGATAAGGGAAATATGAGAATGTTTTAGACATGGAAATGAGGGAGTAGAGAGGGAGTAAAAATAAGCAAAAGTGGGGTGGCTAGGTGGCACAGCCCTGGAGTCAGGAGTACCTGAGTTCAAATCCAGCCTCACACACAAAATAATTACCTAGCTGTGTGGCCTTGGGCAAGCTACTTAACCCCATTGCCTTGCAAAAACTAAAAAAAAAAAAAAAAGTGAAAGAGTAAAGATCAAAGCCATGGTAATCTGTTGGAAAAGATGAGAATGTAATCACTTGAACAGGAAAAGTTACTACTCCTTAGTAAGAAGTAAAGTCACTTCATCATGTGAGATGGGTGAAAGAAGAGAAAGTCACAGAAAGGCATCTGAATGATAGATGAATTGAAGCTTCAATCAGCGGCTTATGTGTAGATGAGAAGGCACCAAATGGTAGAAGTAATTCAAGGCTGAGAGCTTGACTGTATATAATCAATAATATGATAAGGGAGTGAGGGGTTGTAAAGAATAGTGATTCAAGAGAGAATAATATAGAATTAAATTAGTTCATCAAGGGGTCAAGATGAGTGGAAAAGGAGAGAATGGCTAATTCAGGGGCAATGACACAGCTTACTTATATGCCTTTATTATTAAATGGCAAATACTGAATCACTAATATGTACTGGTCAGTCAAAATAAAGAGATAGATTCTCCAAGATCAGTAAGAGACATTGATGAGTAAATTAGGACCAAGGTATGCTGAATGAGTGAATTTGAAAAGACCAGTATTTTGATATGATTAAAAGTCACATTTAAGTATAATCTGTTCTAGGTATCTAACATAGGCAAGTTATAGGTAAATATGCATATCAAGGCACCTCTGTTTTTAATTTGCTGAGAAACTTTTTTCTTTAATATCTAGAGTCAGATTATGACATCATCTTTAGTGTTTATATGTGGTTCATCATATAAATTAAAAGAACATTAATTTGTATTGCCTGTTTCATGACTGCTGTTAACTGATTCTTCTGCTTTGTCCTAAGAGAAAACTTGAAAAAGAATGTTAAACTTAGTTTGATTAAATCTTAACAAAATAAAATTAAAATTAATTTTACAGTAATATGTAAGTCAAAAATATCTTAAAAAATGAAAATTCTCTTAATTTATTGATTCACCATATTATTTTATAAAACTTCAAGACAATATAAATATGAGTAAACATCATTGTAGTTACTTCATAATCATGCAATATTATGCACTTTTATAATATATGTTAATATAATATCATGATTAGAGGGATTGACCTTGAAGTAAGAAAATCCTAGCTAGGTTCAAGTCAAAAATTTGAAACAGACTTGCTATGTGAACAGGCAAAGTCCTTTAATCTTTCAAGATAGGATTTGGTGGCTATAAGGATAGACAAGACACTAGGTTCAAGGTTGGGCTGAATTAAAGCACTCATAGGTTAAATAAAAGGGTTTTACTCAACTATCTCATAGAAAGATAGTGCAATAGATAAAGGACCTCAGATATTTACTAGCTCAATGCCCCTGGGCAAGTCACTTAACCCTATAAGAATTGAAGGAAGTAGTCTAGCAAGAGCTGATATGCTTACTATTAACTGTAAGACATTATTAAATTGTTTATTTTACAAAATTTTGAATATAACCATCAAAGAAATGTTATAACTTGGGAAATATCTTAATATAAATTATTGATATTAGATTTTTTTATTTGAACAAAAATTTTATTCAAAAAAATCTGGTTTTGCCTTGAATTTATTTTCTTTTTCTAAAATTTTATTTTTTTAAGGCAATGGGGTTTTTAAGTGACTTTCCCAAGGTCACACAGGCAATTATTAAATGTCTGAGGTCAGATTTGAGCTCAGGTCCTCCTGACTTCAGGGTTGATGCTCTATCCACTGAGCCACCTAGCTGCCCCTATTTTTCAAATTTTCATTTTTTAAAATAAAATCTTTCATTTACTGGAGTAAAAAAAATTCACTCTGAAATATATGACAAAATGTTGGAATTACTAGCTCTCTTGCTGAGATGGAAATTCATTTTCTAAAAAGTTAGATATAGAACCTAAAAAAATTAGATACCTAATTTTTGAACTGGCTAATAATAGGTGCTGTATTTTTAAATACTTAAGATTTAATTCCAAAGAAAAGAAAGTGGGGAGAGGATAGAAAGAGCATCTGAGGACAGCTAGGTGGCACAGGAGGATCTGAGTTCAAATCTACCCTCAGACACTTAATAATTACCTAGCTGGGTAACCTTGGGCATGTCACTTAACCCCATTGTCTTAAATAAATAAAAATTAAAAAAGAAAAGAAAAGAGCAGAAACTCCTGCAGAGTTTCCAGCTGACTCAAATAGGTCTTCCATCCACTTCTACATGAACAAAGATACCCTCCCCTGAATGGTATTCTATGCCTGTTTTGTGAAAATTGAGAGAAGCACCCTGACACCATCTGGTAACTCAATCTCAGTTCTCTTTCAATTATGGGCCTAGTCCAATTTCTGTCTTCTTGAGAGAATTTTAATCAAATATGGGTATTATGAGAAAACTTTATTGCACTGTTTGGAACTAATCCTGATGCAGAACACAGGAAATAACTTGTGATGGACTTAAAGGTCATGCCCATCAGGGCAAGAAAGACTAGTGCAAAGACTGTCACCAAAGGGCAATGAGTACTGTCTTGGCCACTCCTTGGAGGACCATCCCTGTGACCTGTTGCACCTAGAACCAAGGACTAAACAACTCCCCAAGCACCACCTTTGTCCAACCCTCTATGAAAATGCATTTAAGCCAGGACTCCTGGAAGAGAAGGCCTCTTCTTCCTTCTTTCCTCCCCTTTGCAGGATGGCCACTTTCCCTCTCTCTCTAAGTTAGAACCACCTGTTCCTGGCCTAGGCAGCTGGAGAACTATGGCCTCTGCTCCATGTGGTCCTACTCACTTGAGCCTAAGTCAGCTCCATGGCTGTTTTCCTTTCTTTCTTATCCTCAGGCAGTCTCCCCTAAAACTTTGTGTTCAGCCAGTCCTCTAAGCCTAAGACCTCTGCTCTATGGTTTGAACTCATTCAGTCTCAGCCCAGTCAACTCTTGGCTACTTTCCTTTTACTCTTTCCCTCAGGTACCCCACCTGGAACTTGTTGTTTACCCTGTCCTCCTCAAACCTCTTATAAGCAGCTTGCTGTCTCTTCAGTAAAAAATTTAAAAATCTGTGAACTTTGCAGGCATCAGAAATAAAAATCCTGAGCTATTTCAACTTCAGGGCTAGTTGTGAGTCTTCACTTTTTTTTTTGTTTTTTTACAAGGCAATGGGATTAAGAGACCTGCCCAAGTTCACACAGCTAAGTATTAAGTGTCTTAGACCAAATAAGAATTCAAGTCCTCCTGACTCCAGGACTAGTGCTCTATTGCCTACACCACCTAGCTGCCCCCTTAATTGTTTTTAATATTTAAAAATCTGTCCTATTCTATATTCAGGGTCTTTGGATTGACTAAATCTATTAATCCTGCTTTGTTCATAAATCATATACTTTGGATCATTTCCTCTGATTATGTATCAGGAACCTTCTCAGTGAGACAAGGATCAGGTTCTCCCTGGTGTGGAATAATTAACTCAGTGGATTTTGAAGGAGGCTAGGGCAAAGAAAGAGCCAAGTCCACTTTGGCATACCCTGGTCATTTTTTACTATTCTTGAGAAGTTGAATTATCAACACAATGAGACTGAAAGTGGACCAGTCTATTCAGCAATTAGAGATGGATTTTGGCTTTTAGGAACTATGCAAAGGAGCTGTGTACCAAAAAAAGGGATTTTTCCTGATAGAGGTGAAAACTGACAGTTCATTTTCAAAAAGTCACCATATGGTCTCAGTCCCATTCCAGTTCTATAGATACTGGTTCCACTGAAAACAGTCCCAAGAGAGAAGAGAATGGGGGGGGGGGGGGCAAATGAGAAAATGATTTGGGAATTCTTTCTAGATGTTGTTCTGAAAAAAATCTCTGACTTAATCTTATCACTGCTCCAGGGCAGAAAGTGATTTCATCCCCTGAGGTAATAGGAAGTGGAAAGCCCTTCATCACCAAGGAACTGGGCAGGATGGCAGAGAAATTATAACAGAAAACTGATGAATCACTAGAGCAATGTTTTTGAGGGCGTAATCTAATGAATTCAAGGTTGAGATTATTTCTTCTTTAGAGTTTGATAGACTTTGAGAACTATTTGAGACTTCATTGTTACAGAATCAACTAAATCAATTAGAAGGTTCTGAACAGAAACCCTGCCCTTTGTTCCTTTACAGGTGACTGAAAGGGGAAATTATTCTCACCTACCCTCATAAAGATCAATTCCTGTAGCTGCTTGATAGAAATGGAGTGATGGTCCTAAAAGAAATGGGTTTGATGGATTAGATTTACAAGTCACATTTTATGAAAAGCCTGCCTCAGGTGAAATAAATCCTCCCTCCTGGATTTAATCCTCTCACAGAACAGAAAACTATATAGATGTGAGCTGATCAACTGGAAAAATTAGAGGAGAAGATTCAAACAGGTGTAAACAACAAATACCAAAGTCAGTGCAAATAGGTGATCTGGAAATGGAGAGAGGAGTCACAGTCCTTTTCTTTCTGCTCCAATTTTGGTTTACCTTTGAGTTCTACTTTCTTTGTGAAGAAAACTCTACCCTTTCTTGACCTGGTTTTGGTATGTATATCCTCTGGTCACTGCACAGTTCTTTACAATTGCTGCTTTGTGCCTCCAGATTATTTTTTTTCTACACACTTCAATGTGGTGTGTGTCCTCCCTAACCAACAGTTCCTGCCTGCTGTTTTGGCTCCAAAGTGCCCAGTCAGGAAATGTTTAACCTGTCTCTGTTCTAGCTTTACTCCCCACCATCTCCAGGCTAAAAGAATGTAAATATTTTGTTGATAGGAGTTAGTGACTCAGTGATCCTTTTCAGCAATCTTGATACAGGTAGAGATGAGAGAGAGCAGACAAGAGATAGATATTGAGGAACTCCCATCAGTAGTAAGAAAGCTCCAGTTTTAGAGAAGAGGGAAGTAGACTAGTCGTGGTCATTGGTTGACCTTTTATACATGGAAGTTAAAATTATTACTGGAGAGATTGAAACAAAACTAAAGAGTCTCTGAAACAATGTTTCCTGATGATCTTTGTCATTCATTCATTCTTTTTTTTTTAAGTTTTTTTTGCAAGGCAAATGGTGTGAAGTAGTTTACCCAAGGTCACACAGCTAGGTAATTATTAAGTGTCTGAACCCTGATTTGAACCCAGATACTCCTGACTCCAGGGCCGGTGCTCTATCCACTGCTCCACCTAGTCGCCCCACTTGTCATTCATTCTTGAAAAAGGCTATGACATCAAGGGAGGTAATGCCAGCAATTGAATTTTAGAGAGGGGGAACTTTGTTAAGTACCCAGTCTCACTTTCTCTTTCAGTCATCTGGGTTCAGTGGCCAGATAGATATGAATCAGGATGAAAAGACCCTGGATTCAAGGTAATCAGGTTAAGTGACTTATCTAAGTGACTTGTGTGACTTGTCACACAACTAGTAAATTCAAGCTTCTAAGGCTAAATTCATACTCCCATTTTCCTGATCCCAAGGCCAGTTATCCCTAATGTTGCCTGAAGATGTGGCCTGATAGCATCAATGATGAGCCTCTTTCAGTAACTCATTTTCACAATAGAGAAAGCTCTCTAAGAACCTTATTTTTTGGAGTCAACAAAATGTATTATAGTTACCAAATAGAAAGTGTTCTTTTTCTGGGGTTTTCTTTTGTGGCTGAAAAGGGATATTATTTCCATCCAGTTTCAAAGATGAATTCCCATTTCAGAAACTCCATACAGGGTATCTGCAAGGGAGGGGATACAATTCCTAAAAGAATTGAGTTTTGGATTTGGATTTAGGTGCCCTGACACCACCATGACCTGCTATACACTTAGTCCAAGTTATCTCAGAGGCGGTTAAATCCTACTTAATGGGGAAAACCACACTAAAATGAATTCAAACTTTATCCATGAGCCTCCCTGTTACCTAATTACGTGTATATGGTTTTATCAATTAGTGAACTTTGAGCAAGAAACTGGGATGGCAGTGATAGGGTAGATATAGCAGTAAGAATAACTGCCAAATTGGGTACATTTGGATAGTTCATATTTGAACTCAGGTCCTCCTGACCCCACAGAAAGTGCTCTATCCTCCATGTCACCTAGCTGCTCCAGTAACACTTTATTCTGAACAGTTTTAAATTTGTCTCCTTAAACATCGAATTAATTAGAAAGAAATTGGTGGTCTAGCTAAAGAAAAAATTCATGATCAAGGTAGCACTTGGGCACTTTGAGGCCAACCTAAGCCTGAAGTATACCCTAAAGCAGTGTTATACTCAAAATCATATGATGTCATGTGGGATGATGTCATTAATCTGTACATAATTATCCCTATAGGCTGCATATAGAATTTTAAAATGTCATATTGGGGCAGCTAGGTGGTGCAGTGAATAGAGCACCGGCCCTGGAGTCAGGAGTACCTGAGTTCAAATCCAGCCTCAGACACTTAATAATTACCTAGTTGTGTGGCCTTGGGCAAGCCACTTAACCCCATTGCCTTGTAAAAAAAAATGTAATATTAAGGGGCAGCTATGTGGTACAGTGGATAAAGCACCAGCCCTTGAGTCAGGAGTACCTGAGTTCAAATCTGGCCTCAGACACTTAATGATTTCCTAGCTTGTGACCTTGGGCAAGTCCATTGCCTTAAAATAAAAAAAAATTAATGTAATATTAATAGACTAATAAATGATCAAAGGATATGAACAGATAATTTTCAAAAAAAGAAATCAAAACTAGTTATAGTCATATGAAAAAATGCTCTTAATCATTGTTTTAAGAAATGCAAATTAAAACAACCTTGAGATATCATTTTATACTTACTAGATTGGCTAAAATCATAAGGAAAAAAGTGAAAAATGTTGGAACTGATGTGGAAAAAACAAATACAGTGTTGGTAGTATTGTGAATTGACCCAACCATTTTGGAGAGAAATATGGAATTATGCCCCCAAGTTATTAAACTGCCTTTACCCTTTGACCCAGAAATACCATTACTTGGTCTATTTCCAAAGATAATTAGGGGAAAAAGAATTCACTCAATAAAATTTAGGAGATTGAAATGGGTACAGAAAACCCAGAAGAGTGCAAATGCAATCCAGGATAATTTATTAGTATTTGCTTCCCTCTTACATAATAAGGAAGCCCAGAGACTTGTTGTACTCTTCAGGTTTTATAGAACCCACATTCTCCACCTAGATGTCCAAATGGATTTCATTTCCTGCGTCACCCAAATTCAAAGAAACCCAAGAGAGGCTACAACTCTGAAAGATTTGAAGCAGGTTGTGCAGCAGTCTCTCCCACTGAGATCTTATGAACTTTCAAGGTTCATGTTTCTAGACCATAAAGAGCATTTGGCAAGTATTAAGAGACTTGACTGTTAAATTTCTGCAGCTCAAATTCCCCAGAGCAGTCATTCATTATACCTTTTAAAAGCAGTTATTTGAATAGAACTATGTCCTAGCTGTGGGTGAACAGATGGTCTAAGGTCATAAAGGACCCTTTTTTCTATTGTTACCCATCATAGATTGAGTGATCCTTCTTCCAAAAAATATGGGGAGAGTACAGGAGGTTTCTATCACTAAAGAAAATGGTACATTAAAAATTATACTTGTCTAGGTCCTTCTGGTGGATAGGGCCCTTCATAAACAAATTATGAATGTACCAGAGACCAAGCCCTCCAGTCTAGTCCATGGAATAAACTGACAGCTTCCTTTCCTGAACTAATGGAGTCCTACCTATAAGCATGTGGCTCCTGAAGTACGCAATTTTGCCAGGGTGACCCAGGGTTACATCTTCTATAAGATAGGTATATAGAAGCAAAATTCCCCTATCACTATCTGGTAGCAGAATAACCTAGAGCATTCTGGCAAGTCTTCCAATGGATTGAGTTCTAGACTGCTTGGTTGGAATGTGAGAGCATCTCCAGAATCAACACAGAGAAGATCTTCATCTACATATTCCTAGGCAATGACTGTGGATCAGATGAAGTGATCTGAGCCTGCAGAGCACAGAACTGTATGGTCAACGGCTATCTCCTTCAGGGTCAGGACCAGTGAAATAATTTTGACAACTGCATAAGTTGTTTTAGGGGTGTGTCAGTATCCATCAGAAAAATCTGTTTAAAAAAAGAGTTATTGGGACAGCTAGGTGGCCAGTGGATAGACAGCTGATGTGGGGGGGGGGGGGTGGACTCTGAACAAATAGCAATTGTGGGGGCAGCTAGGTGGCACATTGAATAGAGCACCTGCCCTGAGTTCAAATCTGGCCTTCAGACAATAATTAATTACCTAGCTGTGTGGCCTTGGCCAAGTCACTTAAAGCCATTGCCTTGCAAAAACTAAAAAACAAACAAATAAATAATAAAAGAGCTATTAAAAGAAGAGTAGAAGTCCAATGCCAATTTGGACAAGGGGTTGGTGATGCCATGGAAATATATGACCCCCTTTAAAAAAAAGACAGTTATTCCTAGATTACCTGGGATCTTTGTTGGAGTATCCACCAAAAACAATGGTCTTCAACCTTTTCCCAAGTGGCACTCTTCTATCTCAGAGCAAGAGATTCTTGCTAATCAACAGCTTCATTCTTATGTATCTGACTTCCAAGGACAGTTGTCCAAATTCTCAGACATGACATCTGTGACAAATCAATAATATGCTGGGATGGGGAAGAGGGAAGTCTTTAAAATCTAATAGTTTCTGAGATCAAGTTTTCAGGAAAACTTACTCAATAGGAACAGATTGTTCTAACTCTCTTCAGTCTTTTCTTATTCCTTCCCCAGGAGAAAGTTTCAAAAGAGTTGACAGAGTTTATGAGAATAAAACCATTTATAAAGCCTGGACTATGGAAACAGAGCAATAGGTACAGTGGAGGACATTGACCTGTCAGCCATTTCCACAACTTAATTAATTTCCTAAAGCCCCCATATTATATATGAATGTAAACTGCAAGGAATTCCCCCTCTTGCTTAGCAAAATAACTCCTTTGTTAATAATAAAGAAGCATATACATATAGCATTGTTAGTCACACCCAGTGGTTATACCCTTAAGACAAAAGCTTCATATAGATAAATTCAAGTGACCCCCAAGACAATTCATGAGCTCACACTGTATGTGCACCCCAGATAAACCTCTTGTCCTTCCCCTTACACAAAAAACTACAACCTTCTAAAAAGTATATTTTAAAAAACCACATGGTTTTGTCTAATGGTTAACCAGAACATATCACTGAGGTTGACTTGCTAGCAGGATTGAGAAACCCATTTGACTCTGCCCAAGGGGAACCAAGGGGGTCCAGCTTTGCAGGATCTTCCCATACTACTTACTGTAAGCATAGATAGCTCCAGGCAGACAGCTCCCATTGGTCTTGCCCAACATCATCCCTGGCTGCAGTCCTTTAAACCTGCTGTTACAATCAACGTTGTATATTTTTTACATCATTCCTGAATCAAGCTTGGACACAGTCATGTCTGATTCTTCCTGTCATTTGGGGTTTTTTGGGCAAAGATATCAGAGTAGTTTGCCATTTCCTTCTCCAACACATTTTTCAGATCAGAAAACTGATGTAAAACAGGGTTAAGGTGCCCTAAGTTAACTCACACAACTAGTAAGTATCTGAGGTCAGCTAGATTTGAACTTAGATCCTCTTACCTCTATCCGTCTATCCACTGTGTCACCTAATTATCCTTATTGCCTTCTAGGAAAAACTAAATCCTATTCCTGTAAAATGAAAGGAATACTGATCTTTTCACATAATACCATTATGGTGGCAAGGTCTCAAGGGTTTTCTTGAACAGTGGTGTATTATTAATATGCAGTAGAGATTAATTACTATTTAGTGTCAAAAAATAGTAATTAATCCATACTACATATTAATTTATGAAAACAAAAATGAGAATTTATCTATGTTCTATTGTTAAATGTCTACTAAATGTGTATCAAACACTATGCTAAGCACTGGTCATAGAGGAACTAGTTATTCTAGGAATATGATTCTACAAGGTCATAACAAAAGATTAATTTACTCTCAGTACAAAAATTTAATTTTAACTTTACCCTGGACTATATTTTATTACATTGTGAAATTTCCATATTCCTCTAAATGTTCCCTCAAAAATATATTCAATGGAAGAGAAATGACCTAGTACATAAAGGAAATCTGTCAATTTGGAAATTTATCTTTCAAGCAGAAAAATATTTGGATTTAAAATACTAAATTACTACAAACTATTTTTGGAAGACTTATTTATGCCTGTATGATATTAATATTTTTTCCTTTGTGACTATCAGTAGTACTAGCCCTTCTTTCTTGTTTTATCAATGAACATATATATATATATATATATATATATATGTATTACAGATACAAAAATGGTGCAAATTAGAGTTGTAATTATATTTTCACTAGATGTGTTATTTAATTTATTAATTAGTCCACAAGAGATCAACCTAGAGAAGAAGAATTAAAGAAATCCAAGAGTTTAAGGGAAATTGTCTTTACTTAAAAATATAATGCAGGTATTTATAAATTGTGCAATATAGAGATTCCCTTTCAAGATAGGTTTTAATTACTGATAAGTGGCTGTAGTCACCTAATTGATCTTTTCCTAATATTAAACCAACCATCATGATTAACTAATTTTTTACAAGAAATATGAAATAGCATCTTATCTCCAAAAATGTGTGTAAGCTTTACTTCAGTAAGTTTACAAAATAATAAAAGTATGTAAAAAGACTGATTCAACTAAGAATAATTCTTTTGAAAGTTGACTGACATTTTTTTGCTTGACTAAGAAAATTTGTTGCAAATATTTGCTTTTTCTTTTCTTTTTCTGTGGATAAGGGTGGGAAAAAGAGAAAATAGATTGCTGTTAACTTTTTTTTAATAGAGAGGTGAGTCCATGTAATTCCCAATCGTCTATATGAACATTTGGAGTGGGTTCTCTAAATCTGCTCTTCTCATGCTTCTTTTGAAGCTACTTCAATTCTGCTTTGCTCATAGAGCTCAATACCTTCTCTGATAAGAGCATACTATGCTGGGTGATCCTGTGTCAGTGTCTCCCATGTCACATAAGCAGTTCCAAAGTTCTTTTTTTAATTTATTTTTTTGTTTTTTAACATTTTATTTGTTTTCCAGTTATATTCGATAGTAGTATCTACCTATCATTTTTTGTAAGGTTTTGAATTTTACATTTTTCCCCCCACTCTCCCTTCCCTCCACCCACAGAAGACTGTCTGATAGTCTTTACATTGTTTCCATGCTATACATTGATGTAAATTGAATGTGTTATAAGAGTAAATATAAATCACCACCACCACCACCAAGAATTTGAAACCTCAAGAATAGAGAGAGAGAAAAAAATGTATTTCAGTCTGTGTTCAGATTCCAATGGCTCTGTCTCTGGTGTGAGTTGCTTTCTTTATCATAAATTCACCAGAGAAGTTGCTTCAATATTTTTCCCACAGTTGCTATTACTAGCTGTACCTCCACTCTAGTCCTCCCCACTCTCATTTTTTCTAGTCTCTCTGTACATTCATCCTGGCCCTGTCCAAAAGTGTGTTGAATCTGAGTACCCTCTCCCTAGATCTTCCCTCTTTTCTATCACCTATTCCCCCCTCCCCACCCCCCATTCCCCCTTATCCCATCCCTTTCTTCTCATTTTTCTCTAGGCTAAGATAGATTTCCTCACTCTATTAAGTGTTTATGTTATTTCCTTTCTGAGCCATTTCTGATGAGAATGAAGGCTCACTCATTCCCCCCTTGCCTTCCCCCTTTCCACTCCATTGAAAAAAGCTTTTTCTTGACTTTTATGTGAAATTTCTTAGCTTCTTCTTCATCTCCTTTCCCTTCCTCCTAGTACTTTCTTTTATCACCCATTGACTCCATCTTTTTACTATACTATACCATTATATTCTGCTCCTTCCTAGGTCCTGTCTATATATGCTCCTTCTGTATGCTCTTATAAATGAGAAAGTTCATATGAGTAATCAATATCTTCTTCCCATGCAGGAATATAGTTCAATATCATAGTTAATCCTTCTCTTCCACCCCCTCTATGGCTCACCTGAGTCCTGTACTTGAACATCAAAGTTTCTGTTCAGCTCTGGTTGTTCAATAGGAAAGTTTGAAATTCCCCTGTTTCATGGAAAGTCCATCTTTTCTCCTGAAAGAGGATGTTCATTTTTGCTGAGTAGTTGATTCTTGATTGTAAACCAAGATCTTTTGCCTTCCGGAATATCATATTCCAATCCCTACAAGTCCTTAAGGTAGATACTGCCAGATCCTGTGTAATCCTGACTATGGAGCCTTGGCATTTGAATAGTTTCTGGCAGCTTTTAGAATTTTTGCTTTGATTTGGGAGTTTTGGAATTTGACTATAATATTCCTGGAAATTTTTCTTTTGGGATCTCTTTCAAGACATGTCCAATGAATTCTCTTGATTTCTATTTTACCCTCAGCTTCTAGGATCTCAGGGCAATTTTGCTGTATTATTTCTTGAAAAATGAAGCCTAGGCTCTTCTCCTGATCATGGCTTTCAGATAGACCAATAATTTCTAAATTATTTCTTCTGGATCTGTTTTTGAGGTCAGTTGTTTTTCCAATGAGATATTTCACATTTTCTTCTAATTTCTGACTTTTTTTGGAAGAGTTTTACTTCTTCCTGATTTCTTGCAAAGTCATCAGCTTCCTTTAGCTCCATTCTGCATTTGAAGGTGTTAGTTTCTTCAGAGAGCTTTTTTAATCTCCTTTTCTAGCTGGCCAATTTTGCTTTTTAAGGCATTCTCCTCATTTGTCTTTTGTTTTGCTTTCTCCATTTAGGCCTAAACTGGTTTTTAACATATTATTTTCTTCAGTATTTTTTTGTATATCTTTCACCAAGCTGTTGATTTGATTTTCATGATTTTTCTTCATCACTCTCATTTCTCCTCCCAACTTTTCTACCATCTCCCCTAATTGCTTTTCAAAGTCTTTTTTGAGTTCATCCATAGTCTGAGCCCATTTTCTATTTCTCTTGGAGGTTTTGGATATGGAAGCTTCGATTTTGTCATCATCTGAGTATGTTTTGATCTTCCATGGGACTAAAGTAATTTTCTATGGACAAATTCTTCTTTTTCTGTTGTTTATTCATTTCCTCAGACTAAGATAGCACTTCCAAGGTTTGAGGGTTTTTTTTGGCAGGGGAGAATACCCCACTGGGACCTTTATTCCTCCAAAGTTTTATGCTCTCTTGCCTGTGCTTTGATATGTAGATGGCCCCTGTACTTCCCTCTGCCCTGGGGCTATAAGGAGGGTTCCAGTTTGACTACTTAGTATGGAAGCTGAAACTGCAACCTGGATCTCAGTGTAGGCTAGCAGCAGAGTCTTACCCCAAGGGAGAGCAGAGAAATTTCTGCAGACTTCCCTTACCATCTCTGGGGTGCAGGCTGCTTTCTCCAGATTCTCAATGCAAATTCTGTGGCCTGTGCTCCTCACTCCATACTCATTCTGGTATAGCAGAGTTCTCTCCTAGCCCCTTCAAGCTGTTGCTGGTGATCTCTGGGCTGGGCTGGGCTGCACTGAGGCCGATCTCTGGTCCTGGCGAAACACCTTTCCCGCAGAAGTTCTAAGTTATCTTGGGCTGGAGAAATGTATCGCTCAGTCTTCCTGTGTGTTCTGCCCCTCTAAATTTTGGCTAGAGTCATCATTTGTTTGCTTTTGGAGTTTGGGGGGGAAGGAGTTCCCAGGAAATACTGCCTTCACACCCTCCAAAGTTCCTAAGAGAAACTTTGAGAGTGTCTTTGTATTGCTTTTTCTAACCACCATGTGAATGCTTGTTCTGTGTGAGTTCTCTGGAAAATAGGCTTTTTGGCAAGTGTATGTTTGGCAACTATTTGGAGTGGAACTCTCTGCAGTGGAGTTAGAATGCTTGGTGTCTGGCCTCAGTGTCTGACATCTCCTACCAGGTGATCATCAGAACTTTCCTAAGACAATTTAATGGAAGTGATTCGGTTTCCTGGCATAGAGATGGTAGACTGTCCAAGTTTCACAGGCATACAACAATGAAGTCAGCATAATGGCTCTGTTTGGTAGATAGTCTAATACCTCTTCTCCCCATACTTTCTTCCAGGGTATCCCAAACATGGAGCTAGCTCTGGCAATGTGTATGTCAACCTTATTGTCAAAGTATATCACCCTGGAAAGGACACTGCCAAGGTAAGTGAACTTATCCACATTATTCAATACTTCTCCATTTGCTGCAACAGTTGGTTCTTCATGTGGATGGTATGATGCTAATTGATGGGGCACCAGTGTTTTCTAAGTGTTAATTATTAGGCCAAAATTGCCACAAGCAGCAGAGTACTGATCTATACTTTGTTGGATCTCAACTTAAGAGACTGCAACGTAAGTTAGTAATCATCCAGAAATAGAAAATCATGCACAAATATTCCCTCTATCATGGTCTTGGCCTATAGAAATTTCATTTTGAAGGATTACCAACATGCAATAGCTGACATTGTTCATCATCATTGAAGGTGTTCGATAACATGATTGAAAAAAAAATATGGTGACAAGCACACAGCCTTGTTTCACTCCAGGATTATTAGGCCAGGAAATCATGAGAGCATCATCCATTATTCAGAACCAAGGTAAGCATACCATCATAGAACTGATGTACTATGCTGATGAACTTCTCCAGGTAGCCAAATGATGACATAAATTTCCATAAGCCCTTGCAATTGACAGTATCAAAGGCCTTGCTTGGCCAGATCTACAAATGTTTTATACACCTCTCTATTCTGCTCTGGAAGCAGATCACATCAATGGTTCTTCAGCCCTTTTTGAGGTCACACTGGCTCTCAGGGAGTTGTATCTTTCAGGTAAAGTCTATTAAAGACTCTGGCAAGAATTTTACCCAGAAGTGACTAAAAGAGAAACACCTTTGTGATTGTCACAGGACAATCTATTCCCTTTACCTTTGTAAAGATGAACAATGGAGGCATCTTTGAAATCCTGGGGGATAATCTTACTCTTACCTGGAAAATTTCAATCATTTTTTTGTATGAACAGTGGACCCCCCTCCAACACTTAAACTTTGTAAATCTCAGCTGGAATAAAATCAGCATTTAAATTCTTTTCTTCATTGGAACTTCATCTAGGGATAGATTTGACTTCAACTTGAGGTAAAAAGTCAATGGCTTTAATATTGCTTCATGGTGAAAATGCTATGGAAGTGTTCAGCTCTGATTTTTTTCATCAGGAAAATGTGAAAGTCAGCTATGTCATTAAATATCCATCTTTTCCCCTCAAAGAGTATGCTCAATTTTGCTGGGTAGTTGATTTTTAGTTGTAATACAAGTTCCTTTGCCCTCCAGAATATCATATTCCAGGTCCTTTGATCTTTTAATGTTAATGCTGCCAGATCCCTATGTAATACTGACTATGGTTCCTTGTTAGTTGAATGACTCCTTTCTGGTTTCCTGCAGATTTTCTCCTTGATCCAATAATTCTGAAATTTGGCTACAATATTCCATGGCATTTTCATTTTGGAATCCCTTTCAGGAGGTGATCAGTGAATTCTTTCAATAACTGTTTTGCCCTCTGCTTCTAGGATAACAGAACAGTTTTCCTTGATGATTTCTTGAAAAATGTCCAGGATCTTTTTTGCTTGTGGCTTTCAGGTAGTCCAATAATTCTTAAATTATCTCTTCTGGATTTATTTTCCAGGCCAGTTGTTTTTCCAGTGAGTCAGTTTACATTTTCTTCTATTTTTTTCAGTTTTTAAAAATTTTGCTTAACTGATTTTTTCTTTTTAGTTTTTGTAAGGCAATGGGGTTAAGTGGCTTCCCCAATGCCATATAACTAGGTAATTATTAAGTATCTGAGGCCAAATTTGAACTCAGATACTCCTGACTCTGGGGCCAGTGCTCTATCCACTGTGCCACCTAGCCACCCCTTCTATGGAACTTCTTACAGCTGGTCTATGCCTGGAATCCAAGAACCTCCAGTGGAGATCTCTCCTGTGGTTGAGAACCTCCAGTCCTCACTTCACCCTGTCATCTATCTGGTGATATTTTGTTCCCTGCCTTGGACACATTCATGAGATAGACTGCTCCACTCTAGTCTTTTGTGAGCTCCATTATTCCAAAATCCATTTAGAGGCTTGATTGAATGTTGCATCTGAGGGAGATCCAGAAAAGTTTAATAAAGTTCCTGGCTTCTCTCCACCATCTCATCTCTGTCCCTACTATGGAAGTTCAGTCCATCTTTCTAGGGTCATCATGTCCTTATCACTAATTTATGTGGCTCCATCGGTACTAAGTAGCTGAGGTATACTAGATGTTTTTGGCCCATAAATAGCCTTCAAAGCATTATAAAGACATTATTATTGACTTGTTATTGTCAACATAGAACTGAATTTCATCTGCCTTCTTTCTGAGCCAAGAATCCTCAATCTCTCTAAGCTTCATTTATACTTTTGATGGAATTAAATGCTGCTTTCTTAGATATGCATGAACTATGTTGCTGGTAAACCCTGTGGAGTTCTCATTTTTTCATTTATCAGCTTCTGAAATTCCCCATCATTTTCATCAAATAAGCCTTGATAATTGGGAGTGTTCTGACCCAGATGAACAAATGCAGGGCTGTACACCAAATCTCTGAAAGCTGTCCACTCTGTGTTGGCTCAACTTTCCTTCTAAATTAACAAAAAAGTATTCAGGCACAGAGAAGTGGTCTGATCTGGTAGGTATTTTGCATTTGAACTGCTGCTTTTGTTGAATAAGAATATTTAGTTTTCAGAGGATGAATCTATGATCAGCCCAGCACTCTGCACCACACATTGCCTTCATCATCTCAAATCCTGTCCATCTCTTCTCCTTTAAATCACATAATCTATTACATGCCTTTGCTGCAAGAGTGCATCTGTGAAGTTTTATTGTGTTTAGATAAATGGAAATCAGTATGTGAGGTCATGAGATGTACAAGTCTTCAGTGGTAAGTGACCATTACTATTGTTGTTTCCAACTCCATTCTTCTCAAGGACTCCCTGACATATCTAGTAGTCTGAGTCTACTCTAGCAATAAAGTCACCCAAAATTCTAAACTTGTCCTCTTTTGTCACATTGATTTCTAGAATCTCTAGGTCTTCTTCCTTGACCTTACCAGGTCTCATAATGGTGGAAGCATAGGCACTGATGGATGATGGTGACATGGTACTTTCCCACAAATGACAATCATTCACTCCTTTTGGAAGGCATGAAAGCTTGTGACTAGATTAGTTTTGATTGCAAAATCTATGTGTTACAAATGAATGAAAAGAAAACCCTGCTAGATTGAGAGAAAATTGTACATTTTATTCATGAATCTTGCAAGATGCACCTTACAAGGTACAGGTACCTCACATAGGTGTGAAGCACGAATTGGTTTTGGAACCTCAAGTAATTTATGGTTTTCAGAAACTCTTTCCCCTCCCTCTTGGATGTTCATAGGCTCTCAGAGTATGAATTACAATCTAAAAGGTCCACCCATTCCATGACATGCCCCTAATATGATCCCCCCCACATCATATGATGTATGATATGCTAATGAACCCCAATCATCACAGGGGGTATGTGGGTTAATATTCAATTACCTAATTGAGCAAACTCAGTTGCATTAAATCAAGATCTCTAAGGTCACTCTTGACCAGTTGAGAATCTGTTTGGGGTTTGCTATCCCTGGAATGGGATTAGGAAAACTCTTCCAGTCTTGTGATTGGCTGGGCCATTCCCTCTTTGTAATGGATTCCCTAAGGGCTCCCCTCCACACCCTGTGAAGACCAACACCCTACATTCCTCACACTATGCCAGATTCCCAGCTCTCCCTTTCATTGTAGCCACTAAAGGAAAACATGTATGAATTGATGAACAGAAACATTTTTGAAGAAATTTTATACTTTTTTTGTTTTTCAACCACAGAGTGAGATCCCTCTTTGCTGCAATAATCAGGTCAGATTGGCTAAGCAGATAATTTTAAAGGTATCTTTTCTAGCTCCTTTCTCACACCAAGAGGTGTACAGTGCAAGTCTTAAAAGCTTTCTCAGATACACAGGGGGCTGCCAACACCCACTGCTGCTTCCAGTGAGAAGATAGCTTTACTAAAGGACAGGAAATATTAGACAGAGAAATATTTATACCAAATATTATTTTCTTCTGTGCTGGCCTTGCATGTCCTATGGGCTTCTGATTTACCCCATTGTTATCCAGATAAATATCTCCCTTGTGGGCTACCTAGAAACTCATCCCATAGAAGAGGGGTACTGAGATGCAAATATCTCAGCTCCTTTGAGTTGTAAATTCACCCAGGTGGTAGGAATAACCTCCCTAATTCCTTCCCTAGGGCTGTCCTACAGAAGGGGAACACTGAAACGTAAATGCTCCAAGAAGAAGGGAATTACCACAATCCTTTACCCTAACTCCTCCCTTTCCCTGTACATACAACATATCCTGCTCTCCTATGTAAACCCTCCCTTTACTCTTTTTTTTAGAGAGTAAAGTTATTTTATTAAAGCATGCATATCACATGTCTTAGTGCAAATAGGTTAATCTGTATTCCAGAAATTCTATTGTACTTTATATATTTACAAAATAGATTTAAAACAATTATTTACTTTAAAAATATGATTCTAAAGTTAAGCATGTCAGAACAATATTTGCAATAACCTATATACAAGAAGTACAGATTACCACTGGCATGTGAGCATTTTGTGGGGTAACAGTTTCCTGCAACATACAAATCCTCCCTTTACTCTTGATAGATGATGGTATTTTAATCATTGGCTTCATGAATTTTTCTTATATTCTCAAACCAAAAAAAGACCCCGAGATTAAAATATCTTTTAATTAATTAATTCTGCATAAAAGAACCATTTCCCCTAGCAAGAAAGACTCTGCATTGTGACATCTAGCCTTATATGCAGTTTGAAAGATTTTCTCTTCCCTTCTGAGCCAGCTATTGGTCTGAATGGTCAGGGTTACAAACTAGACAATTTTGATTATATTAAAATTAAAATGCTTTTGCACAGACAAAAGCACTGTAGCCAAGATCAAAAGAAATGTAGTAAATTGAGAAACAATTTTTACAACTATTTCTGACAAAGGACTCATTTCTAAAGTATACAGAGAACTGAGTCAAATTTAAAAAAAAGACAAGCTACTCTCCAATTGACAAATGATCAAAGGATATGCAGAAGGCAATTTACAGATGAGGAAATCAAAGTGATCTATAACCATATGAAAAATTGTTCTAAATCACTAATTATTAGAGAAATACAAATTAAAACATCTCTGAGGTACCACCTCACACCTCTCAGATTGGCCAATATGACCAGAAAAGACAATGATCAATGTTGGAAGGGATGTGGGAAATCTGGGACACTAATACATTGTTGGTGGAGCTGTGAACTCATTCAGCCTTTCTGGAGAGCAATTGCAATTATGCCCAAAGGGCAACAAAAATGTGCATACCTTTTGATACAGCAATACCACTACTGGGTCTATACCCTGAAGAGACTATGAAAAAGGGTAAACATCACTTGTACAAAAATATTCATAGCAGCTTTGTGGTGGCAAAGAACTGGAAATTAAGTGAATGTCCATCAATTGGGGGATGGCTTAGCAAACTGTGGTATATATGTATGTCATGGAACACTATTGTTCTATTTCAAAATGGGAGAGATGGGAATTCAGGGAAACCTGGAAGGATCTGCATGAACTGATGCTGAGTGAGATGAGCAGAACCAGAAGAACACTGTACACCCTAACAGCAACATGGGGGCGATGATCAACCTTATGGACTTGCTCATACCAACAGAGCAACAATCAGGCACAGATTTGGGATATCAGTGATGGAGAATCCCATCTGTATCCTGAAAAGAATTGTGTAATTTGAACAAAGATCAAAGACTATTAACTTTAATTTTTTAAAAAAATGTTATCTTATTATGAACTCTGCTATATTGCATACTTTATGTTTCTTCCTTAAGGTTAAGATTTCTCTCTCATCAAGTTTGTGAGGAATGTAGGGTCTTGGTCTTCATGGATGTGGAGGGGGGGCCCTTAGGGAATCCATTACAAAGAGGAAATGGCCTGGGAGAGTTGTACTAATCCCCTTCCAAAGATGGCAAACCTAAAATCAGTTCTCAACAGGTCAAGAATGACCTAAAGATCTTGACCCAATGCAACTTTACCTAAACACCCCCTGTGATGATTGGGGTTCATCAGCATATCATGCGTCATATGATGTGGGGGATCATATTAGGGGCATGTCATGGAATGGGTGGACCTCTTAGATTGTAACTCAAACTCTGAGAGCCTATGAAAATCCAAGAGGGAGGGGAAAGAGTTTCTGAAGACTATAAATTACTTTATATTCCAAGGCCACCTTCAGCCTTCACTCCAGGTGAAGTAACCTTATTTAGCAAGGTTCATGAATAAAATCTACAATTTTTTCTCACTCTAGCAGGTTTTTCTTTCATTTATAACAAGGTTTAACTTAGATTAATGCATACCATGGAAACAATGTAAAGACTAACAGACTGCCTTCTGTGTGTAGGGGGAGCAAGATTAGGGGAAAAATTGTAAAATTCAAATAAATAAAATCTTTCAAAAAAAATTGTCAAGGTTACAATTTAATCAATATGCCCACCCCATACCATTCTCTAATATGTTTTCTCTATCCTGATTATTATACTAATGAGCACAGGGGTGTGTAGAGTAACAGGTATAGACTTCATTTAGCAGGCACACTGGTAGAGGACAAGGACCCTAAGTCAACCTTTGACTAGTTGGAGCTAGTTTTTGACCTTTCCCCTGGGTAAGGAGGTTAGGTTAATGTCCAGTGAAAGGCTTTCACTAAGCTCAATGATTGGTCAGAGTCATTTCTTTTATCTTACTGCAGAACAGTCACAGGCAGACACCAGTCTTTGTAAAGTATATATTTTTTAAACTAACAATCTCCTCTTACATTCTTTTTTTTTGCAAGGCAAATGGCATTAAGTGACTTGCCCAAGGCCACATAGCTAGGTAATTATTAAGTGTCTGAGACTGGATTTGAACCCAGGTACTCCTGACTCCAGGGCCGGTGCTTTATCCACTGCACCACCTAGCTGCCCCTCTCCTCTTACATTCTGTGAAAACCAAATGCCCTATATTCCTCATATACGTATTCACATGTTTGGGAAAGATACTCCATAACTTATCAAAAGATTTGTGATTCCTTGGTTACTCTTAACCTGATTTAATCCATCTACTGTAAAAGTTGTGCAGCATTAGTATTGTGCATGATACAACTTCTTAGAGTCACAATTGAGATTTAGGTGGATCAGGTGTCCTCCAAAGGTAAAAAACATCCTTAAAAGAGCTTGGTAATCCTCACAGATGGACTAGTATTTCCTGAACACTCCATAGTCTATAGTCTAGAGAGGTAAAAATAATACAGAAATGCTGAATGCTCTTTTAAGATGACATTTTTTACTTGTTTCCAACTTTTCTTAGCACCATTTGAGGTTTTCTTGAAAAGATACTGAAATGGTTTGCCATTTCCTTCTCCAACTTATTTTTTAGATAAGGAGTGGTGACTTGATCAAGGTTATTTAACTAGTAAGTGTCTGAGGTCTGATTTGAACTCAGGAAGATGAATCTTTCTGATTCCAAGTCCAACTGCACTAGGCTAATTGTCAACTGTTTTATTAATTTTACTTAAATGTTTACCTTGATTTAAAAAAAAAGACCTCTCACAAAGTAAAAGTAAGCTACAAATGTTTGTGATGTGAAAACAAAATCTATCCACTAAGCTGTAATTTTAAAAAAATATTCAGTCTTCTAGAAGGGGTGGTGCTTCCTGTTATATATCCCTCCTTTGTAGGCTGGACAGAGGGTGGTGCTTGGGAATGGTCTTTTACACCTTGGAGCAGGTAACTTTCCATGGCAATCTATGTACTGGTCCCTCCTGTCTCAAGGTATTTGATGTCCACTTTTAACAGGTCATTTCCTAACTGCCAGTGTCCAGGCCAAGGTTAGGTGAAGGGAGAAATGGAGGACAAGATACAACAGGATCAAGGGGAGACAGGATACAATCAACAGTGTCCAAGGAAGGCAGAATCCCAAGATCTCCACCCAGTCAACAGATTTTGCTTCTGCCACATTCAAAATTCTCTACACCTTTTCCCTGCATCAATAAGACACCTTCCTTTCTATTTTTCTGTAAATCACAGTCATCACCAAACTAGAGAGTTTGTGACTAGAGGCTAAGAAGACTATCAGTTGACATTTATAGAGCACTATTAAATTTTATGGTATTTTGTTCTACCAAGTACATTATTATATTATTCATTAAGAGTCTCACAACACCATTTTGTAAAAATTTAATTTATATATATGTATTTTTTTGCTACATTTTAAAGTTTTAAAGTGTTTCCCTCCCTCCCCACTACACAAAAGAGAAGGCTTCCACTTTTTTCTTTCTGTCACTATTTCTCTCTGTCTCTATCTATCTCTGTCTCTGTCTCAATCTCTGGCACTGTTTCTCTGCCTCTGTCTCTGTCTCTCTCTCTCTCTCTAGTATGTGTGCACACACACAGGCAGACGCACAAAGACTTATTTTACTTATTGAATATTCCTCTAAATTTTCCTTTAAAAATATCCTTTATGGAAGAGAAATGACTAAGTACATAATGGGTAATCTGTCAGCTTGGATATTTCTCTTTTAAGAATAAAAATGTTTGGATTTATGTTGTATGTTTAGAGATATATAGGGAGAAATAGGTCTGTATATGTTCACATACCTATCTATCCATTTATATATATATATATATATATATATATATATATATATATATACATATATATATATGTATGTAAAATCATATCATGAATACTTCTGTTTCTCTGGAAATGGATAATGTCTTCCCTCATAATACATTTGTAGTTGATTTGAGTATTAAGAATATTCAAATTGACTTATTCATTAACAGTTATTCTTGAAACAATATTGTTACTATATACAACAATCTCACTTCTGCTCCTTTTGATGTAGAGAATTGTGAATCTAGCAGAAGCAAAATCTGTTAAATGGGTGGGGATTCTGCCTCCATTGTACATTGTTGATTGTATCCTGTCTCCCCTTGATCCTGTTGTTTGTACCTATCTTCTTCACTTAATCTTGGCCTGGACACTAGCAGGCAGGAAATGATGTGTTAATATTGAACATCAAGTACCTTGAGACAGAAAGGACCAGCAAGTGAATGTGGATTGCCATTGGAAGTTACCTGATCCAAGGTGAAAGATCACACCCCAAGCACCACCCTCTGTCTAACCTACAATGGAGTGGTATTTAGCAGGAAGCACTGCTCCTTCTAACCCTTCTTATTTCTTCCAGCCTACCATCCAGAAGGATGGGCCTCCCTCTGGCTCTTCCCTAAACCATGTGGAGCTCTTCACCATGTGGCCTGGTTAACCCCAGACTTCAGCTGAGTCTGCCAAGACTAATTAGTAATCCATGTGACTTTCCTTAAACTCTTCTTAACTTTCCTATCACTTTCTTTTGGATTGTAAAGTCTTTTAATAAATATCTATTTTTTCTACACCTGCATTCCCAGGTCTGAATCATAATTCAACACAGGCAGATAATCAAATTCAATACTAGCAGCTACACTTTCATTCTGTTTTTTACATATCATTCCATGTTTTGCTAAAACCAACCTGTTCATCATTTCTTACTGCAGACAGAGTAGTATTCCAACAAAATTATATGCCACAGCTTGTTTGGCCATTCCCCAACTGGAGTCTCTCTCCATTTCTAGTTCTTTGCCACCAAAAATAGAGCTACTATTAATATTTTAGTACATATACATTCTTTTCTTTCCCCCCCCGATAATCTTTGGGAAACAGATGTAATATTGGTATCGTTAGGTCAAAGGGTATACACAGTTTTATAATTCTTTGGGTATGATTCTGGATTGTTCTCCAAAATGGTTGCATCTGTTAACTATTCTACCAGCAGTGGATTAGTCCCCCAATTTTTCCATATGCCCTCCTACACTTGTCATTTTCCCCCTTCTATCATCTAGTCAATCTGATAGATATGAGATGATATCTAAAAGTTATTTTAATTTGCATTTTTAATCAATAATGATTGAGTATTTATCATATGACTATAAATTTTGATTTCTTTATCAAAAAAACTGTCTTTTAGGGGCAGCTAGGTGGCGCAGTGGATAGAGACTGGCCCTGGAGTCAGGAGTACCTGAGTTCAAATCAGAACTCTAAAAAAAAAAAAATGGCCAGTACATAAGGATCACTCCAGCCCACATATTGACTTAGAAAACAAATTGATAAATGTTCTACTGCATCTGTATATTATATATCTACTCTGATCTGGTGATCCAACTTTTTATTTCTCAGCTAGTATTAGATAGTTTGATAATTACAAAGTTTAAGATCTAGTACTGCTATATCTCCCTTTTTTTCCATTAATTCCTTTAATATTCTTGACCTTTTACTCTTCCAAATGAAATTTGTCATTATTTTTTTCTTCTCACTAAAATAATTTTTCATAATTTAATTGGGAGGGCATTGATTGAATAAGAAGATAAAATTGTCATTTGTATTATATCAACTCCACCCACCCATACACAATTAATATTTCTCCAATTATTTAAATCTGATTTTATTTGTATAAAAAGTGTTTTATAATTGTGTTCATGTTGTTTCTGGGTTTGTCCTGACAGATAAATGTCCAGATATTCTCTACTATCTGTGATTATTTTGAATGGGGATTATTTACTATCTCTCCTTTTTCTGTTTATTTTATATTATTACAATAATCTTCTTGTGAGAGAGTAATCATAAACCCTCCCACCAACCAAAAAAGATGAGAAACCTCAAGAATAGCGAGAGAAGAAAAAAATTGTACTTCAGTCTGTGTTCAGATTCTAATGACTCTGTCTCTGGGATGAGTTGCCTTCCCCATTATAGCCAGCAGACTGTGAAGCAACTGTACTTTTCCCACAGTTGCTATCACTAGCGTATTTCCCTCCACTCTATTTCTCCTCACTCTCATCTATTCCATGCTCTCTCTCTCCTTTTATCCTGTCCCCATTCAGAAGTGCGTTGTATCTGAGTACCCTCTCCCACAATATTCCCTTTCTTCTATCACCTTTGGCCCCCCTTCCCTTCCCCTATTCCCTCTTATCTCATCCCTTTCCTCTCATTTTTCTCTAGGGTAAGATGAAATCTATCTTACCTTATTAAGTGTGTATGTTATTTCCTCTCTGAGCCATTTCTGATGAGAATGAAGGCTCATTCATTCCCCCTCCCATTCCCTCATTCTACTCCATTGAAAAAACTTTTTCTTGATTCTTATGTGAAATATCTTAGCCCTTTCTTCCTCTCCTTTCTCTTCCTCCTAGTATTTTCCCTTATCACCCATTGACTACATCTTTTTACTATATTATACCATTATATTCAGTTCCTACCTGTGCCTTGTCTATATATGCTCCTTCTAACAGCTCTTATAAAAGAGAAAGTTCATATGAGTTATCAGTATCTTCTTCCCATGCAGGAATTCAAGCAGTTCTACATCATTAAGTTCCTCATGGTTAGTCCTTCTCTTCCACCCCCTCTATGCTTCACCTGAGTCCTGTACTTGGAGATCAAGCTTTCTATTCAGTTCTGGTTGTTTCAATAGGAAAATTTGAAAGTCCCCTGTTACAAGTCTATCTTTTCCCCCTGAAAGAGGATGTTCAATTTTGCTGGGTAGTTGATTCTCAGTTGTAAACCAAGATCTTTTGCCTTCTTTAATGTAGATGCTGCCAGATCCTGTGAAATCCTGACTATAGAGCCACAGTAGTTGAATTGCTTGTTTCTGGCAGCTTTTAGTATTTTCTCTTTGACTTGGGAGTTTGGAGTTTGGCTATAATATTCCTGGAAGTTTTTCTTTTGGGATCTCGTTCAGGGGGTGATCAGTAAATTCGCTCAATTTCTATTTTACCCTCTGTTTCTAGGATCTCAGGGCAATTTTGCTGTATTATTTCATGAAAAAATGAAGTCTAGGCTCTTTTTCCTGGTCACGACTTTCAGGTAACCCAATAATTTTTAAATTATTTCTTCTAGATCTATTTTCAAGGTCAGTTGTTTTTCCAAAGAGATAGTTAACATTTTCTTCTAATTTGGGGTTTTTTTTGGGCAGTTTTATTTCTTCCTGAGTTCTCACAAAGTCATCAGCTTCTTTTACTTCCATTCTGCATTTGAAGGAATTATGTTCTTCAGAGAGCTTTTTTATCTCCAATTCCAGCTGGCCAATTCTGCTTTTTAAGGCATTCTTCTCCTCATTTGCCTTTTGTGTTGCTTTTTCCATTTGGCCCAAACTGGTTTTTAATATATTATTTTCTTCAGTGTTTTCTTTATATTTCTTTCACCAAGTTGCTGAATTGGTTTTCATGATTTACCTTTATTGCTCTCATTTTTCCTCCCATTTTTTCCTCCACCTCCCTTATTTGCTTTTCAGAGTCTTTTTTGAGCTCATCCATAGCCTAAATCCATTTTCTAATTTCTCTTGGAGGTTTTGGATACAGAAGCTTCAATTTTGTCATCATCTGAGTATTTCAATGCTTCCAGATCAAATAAAAATATATTCTTATGTGTACAGAAGGCAAGCACTCAAAAACCTTGAAATAACAAAAAAACTATACTTTTCCTTATAGAACAGAAAAAAAATCTTGTGAAATGTTATTTTTAAAAGGTAAACGGTAAAGATGGACAATCAAGAATTACTTGGAGAATCAAAGATTTTCTCTCAACCAAATGAACATGTGTTAAGTACTTCATATATACCAGGTACTATGCTAAGCAATGGAGATACAAAAAAGACAGGAAGAAACAGAAACCAAAGCAAAACAAAGCAAAATACTCTAGTGCTTGCTCTAAAGTAGTACACAGTCCAATAAGTGATCTACTACTATGCAAAACAATTTTGTTCAAACAAGATATTGTGGAGGAATGTTAAAAGGTTCTCTGAACTTGGTTTTTTAAGTTGACATATTTTATAAAAATACTGAACCCAGAGCATGCAAGAAACCCTGAATATGTAGGGGATGAACCCCCCTCCCTTTCCTTGCCCCCCCAACCCCTGAGTAGGAATAATTTGTTGTTTGCATCCCAAACTGGACTCCTTTTGTGTCTTTGAGGATCAAGTCATGAAACAGTCAATATGCTCTAGGCTAGGAAACTGCTTTGTGCAACTGGGACCCTTGTAGATAAGCAGACCATCAAATCTTTACAGTCTAACTTTTCCCAAGGGAAAAGAATGTAGCTTTTGCCATAATCTTACTCCCCCACTTTAGGGGGAGTTTTGGTTTTTTCCCACCTTAATTGCACCTTTACCCCCTCTCTTTAGGTTCTACTGAATGAATGTGCAAATTTTTGTATGAGTTACACATACATGTTACATGGGTTACACATGCATGTTCATTTCTCTTGATATAAACCTAGTTTTCATAGAAATTTCATGAAGTTGTGATTGTCTTTAGACAACATGTACTGATAAATTGGTAATAATTTCAGAGTAAAGACACTAAGATGAAGAAAGACCAGGAAAGTCTTGCAGAAAGTAGAAACTTTAACTGGGACTTTTAGGAAGACCAGAAAACTAATAGGAGTTGAAAGGGATCTCAATGGATAGCTAATCCAATCTATACACCAAAGGAATTCTCACTAAATTCTCACCTAATTTCTGAAGACCTTCATAGAAGTGGATCAGTCTCAGCTTTATCCTACAGGAAGAACAAAAATGAACTTTTAATTTAAAAAAGGACTTTTAAGTACTTCTTTTTTATTAGGTAATTATTGTTTGAAGCTGGATTTGAACTCAGGTACTCCTGACTCCAGGGCCTCTTTCCACTGCACCCCCTAGCCACCCCTAAGGACTTTTAAGTATTTCTAAAGAAAAGACCAGAACTGATTAAAAACTTTGAAGTAGGGGCATCTAGGTTGCACAGTGGATAGAGTATTGGCCTTGGAGTCAGGAGTACCTGAATTCAAATCTGGCTTCAGACACTTAATAATTACCTAGCTGTATGGCCTTGGGCAAGCCACTTAACCCCATTGCCTTGCAAAAACTAAAAAAAAAAAAACCTTTGAAATGAAATACTGTAGTCCATAAACTTAGATACATTTAGGGAATTGGAAAGGGCTAAATAATACTGAAGTACTTATATCCTAGCATAGAAAATGGAGCAAAATTCCTTCAAAATCCTAATGACTTCAAAGGATGTATAGGAATTAAGTGGCAGTAGTTTTGATGATTTTTAAGAGATAGAAAAGGAAAGGAAAAGGGAATATAAATAAAAGTTATAGTTTTTTAAAAATTACTGAAAAGGGAATATAATGACAGAAATTAGGGGAAATGTATATTGGGTAGAGATTTTACTATATTTCATAATTAGGAAAAAGTCTATTAAAATAGAGTAAAGGGTGGAGCAGACATTACATGAACCTCACTTTTATCTGAAGCAGAAAATGAACAGTTGAACATGTACACACATCTACATATATCATATATACACATATATATCAGATAAACACACATATATAGACACATAAAGTTTGATGTGCTAATACATTCATATATATGATTAGAATAAGAATATTGCTTACAAAGAAATAAGAAAAAATCTTTTAATGTAAATCTATTGCATAAGAATGAGAAGTAGGTTGTGCTCAAGACAAATATTTTAAGAACTAATTTTAATTTTACAGACTTGGGAGATACTTTCTCATAAAACATATTAAGAATTATGATATGGGGAGCAGCTAAGTGGCGCAGTAGATAGAGCACCTGACCTGGAGTCAGGAGGACCTGAGTTCAAATCTGGTCTCAGACACTTAATAATTACCTAGCTGTGTGACCTTGGGCAAGTCACTTAACCCCATTGCCTTGTCCAAAAAAAAACAAGCAAAGATACTGGAGTGATTTGCTGCCATTTCTTTTTCCAGTTCATTTTACAGATGGCAGAACTGAAACAAACAAAATGAAGTGATTTGCCCAGGGGTACATAGCTAGTAAATTTCTGAGGCCAGTTTTAAACTCAGGTCTTCTTGACTCCTCATGACTCTTATTTCAACCTACCACCATATATTCCCTGTGGATACATCAATAAGGAGCAAAAAACAAAAACCTAAACACTCAAATATTCAAATTGATCCATGACCTCACTGAATCTTTCATTGATGATACAGCTCACCTCTCATCCCTGCCTGTCCATCCCACGCAACTCTTCTCCATGGTTATCTCCCATAAATTTGCCACAAGAGGTTAGTCTAATGTGCTGGCAACATTCTTTGCTTTTTCCTGTCAGGAGGTCCAAGGAGATCAGTGGAGCAGGATACAAGTTCTTACTTTTACCCCCAGTCCTCTTTTTTTCCTTATCATAAATTTCTTTAATATTGTCCTTTTGCCTTATTCTGTTTTTGGAAGAGTTGTCCTATTTGTAGGTCCCTTCATATGTATGTAAAAGAGAGATTAGAAATATGATTTCTCTACATGTGTTTCTGCTTAGTTCAATTATCTGCCTGTGAAGAATCACTTTTGACCTAGGAATGCAGGGGTAAAAGAAAATAAAGATTTCTCAAATGAAGTTACAACACATAAGAAAGTGATAGGAAAGTTAAGAAGAGTCTAAGGTAAAACTGCAGAGAGAGAGAGAGAGAGTGAGAGAGAGAGAGAGAGAGAGAGAGAGAGAGAGAGAGAGAGAAGAGAAGAAAGTTTTTACCTAGGTCAACCCAGGCCAACATTTGACTAAAAATGTGTTATTTTAGTTCCTCTTATTTTACATTTATTCTTTCTTACTCCTTAAAGAAGAAGCATTAGCCAAGGTTACATCACTATGAGTTTTGAAAGCCTAGGAGACAGAGAATTAACAACTTCTGTTGAGAGAGAGGTTATAACAGATTTTGAAGATAGCTGAGCAAGATAAGAAGCAAAGTCCTAGCAACCTGTTTGACCAAGCAAAGAAGTGGATCAGAGGCAGTCAAGAGGATGTAGAAGTAATTCATCCATGAGCTGATAATGTTTTGTCCCTTTTGTTGGGGGGAGGGTGTCGCAAGGCAGAAGGGGTTAAGTGGCTTGCCCACGGCCACATAGCTAGGTAATTATTAAGTGTCTGAGGTCGGATTTGAACTTAGGTACTCCTGACTCCAGGGCCAGTGCTCTATCCACTGCGCCACCTAGCTACCCTGTCCTTTGTTTTAGAAAAAGACCAGGACATTAGGGAGGTGATGCTGTGACAAGCACACAAATTGTATTTGAATGAGGGATACCTTACTTTCTCTTCCAGAGTCATCTGAGTTCCAGTGACCAGATATGGATCAAGACAACTGGAGGTGATCCTGGATGAGAGGCAATCAGGGTTAAGTGACTTGCCCGAGGTCACACAGCTAACAAGTGTCTGGTATTAGATTTGAACTCAGGTCTTCTGACTTCAAGACTGGCATTCTATCTTCTGCCATCTAGCTGCCCTTAATAGTAGCATCTCCCTGATGTAATGATCTTCAAAAACCAAGGACCAACATCATCATCATCATTATCCATGAACTTTGATTAATTCAAAAGTGAACTTGGTAAATCAAATGTTTTGCCTTAACTACCTTAAAGAGAGAGAGAATAGAAGCAAGGGCAGGCAGCCATGAGGCTTGGGTTAACCAGGCCTACATGGTAAAGCCCATGGAGCTCCACATGAATTAAGGAAGAGCATTAAGGCAGAATCAACTACCCAGCAAAACTGAACATCCTCTTCCAGGGGAAAAGATGGACTTTCAGTGAACCAGGGGAATTTCAAATGTTCCTGTTGAAACAACCAGAGCTGAACAGAAAGTTTGATCTTCAAATACAGGACTCAGGTGAAGCATAGAGAGCAGAGGAGAAGGGTAAAATATGAGGGACTTATTGATGATGAACTGCATGTATTCTTGCGTGGAAAAATGATACTGATTATACTCATATGAAACTTCTCATTTAATAGAGCAGGTAGAAGGAGTTTTTTATAGATGAAGCACAGGAGAGAGCTGAATTTAAAGATATAATATATTGTCAAAAATGGAGTCAATGACTAAAAGGGAAATGCACTGGAGTAAGAGAAAGGAGAGGTGGAATAGGCTAAGATATTTAGTATAAATATAAATATTTTACAATGAGCTTTTGCAATGATATGGGGGGGGGGAAGGCCAGGGGGGATGAGGGAACCTTCACTCTCATCAGAAATGGCTCAAAGAGGAAAGAGCATACACACTCAATAGGGTATAGACATCTAGAGTAAAAAGGAGAGAAGGGGGAAAGGGGGAAGGGGGGATGTGGGTGATAGAGGAGAGGGTAGATTATAGGAGAGAATAGTCAGATATAACACATTTTCTTTTTTACTTCTTGCAAGGGGCTGGGATTGGGTGGCCTGTCCAAGACCATAGGGTCAGGTGGTTGCTGGCTATCAGGTGTGGTATGTGGGCCAAGGGCCACTCAACTATCCTACAGCATGTTTTAGAAGAGGGACAGAGTGAAAAGAAAGAGAAAATATAATATATGGTAGTGGGGAGGAATGGATGGAGGGAGGGAATTATAATCAGCAACAGCAACAGTGAAAAAATATGGAAGCAACTTTTATGGTGGACTTATCATAAAGAATGTGATCAAGGCAGCTAGGTGGTGCAGTGGATAAAACACCGGCCCTGGAGTCAGGAGTACCTGGGTTTAAATCTGGTCTCAGACACTTAATAATTACCTAGCTGTGTGGCCTTGGGCAAGCCACTTAACCCCATTTGCCTTGCAAAAAAAAAAATCCTAAAAAAAAAATTTTTAAAAATTAAATAAAGAATGTGATCCACCCAAGACAGAGCTGCTGGTATCAGAACACAGACTGAAACACATTTTTTTTTTCACTTTCCTTTATTTATTTATTTTTTTTAGGTTTTTGCTTTTTAGGTTTAGCAGTTCTGTTCATGGTGGCAAAGAATTGGAAATCAAGTAAATGTCCTTCAATTGGGGAATGGCTTAGCAAACTGTGGTATATGTATGTAATGGAACACTATTGTTCTATTAGAAGCCAGGAGGGATGGAAATTCAAGGAAACCCAGACCGATTTGCATGAACTGATGCTGAGTGAGATGAGCAGAACCAGAGGAACATTGTGCACCCTATCAGCAACATGGGGGTGATGACCAACCTTGATGGACTTGCTCATTCCATTAGTGCAACAATCAGACACAATACTTTATTTTTCTTC
Source organism: Macrotis lagotis (assembly GCF_037893015.1). Lineage (NCBI taxonomy): Eukaryota > Metazoa > Chordata > Mammalia > Peramelemorphia > Peramelidae > Macrotis > Macrotis lagotis. The sequence goes on from NC_133658.1 coordinate 492,374,530, forward strand.
CTTAGGGATATGATTTTCTCTCATCCCATTCAAATCAGATCAATGTATACCATGGAAACAATGTAAAGACTAACAGACTGCCCTCTGTGGCCAGGAAGGGAGAGAGAAGCAAGATTAGGGGAAAAAATTGTAAAAATTCAAAAGAATAAAGAAAAAAATACCCCTTCATTTTAGGTTTTACAGAGGATGGTGCTTGGGAGTGGTCTTTTACACCTTAGAGCAGGTAACTTCCCATGGCAATCTACTGCTCATCCTTCCTGTCTCAAGTACTTGATATCCAATTTTAACAGGTCATTTCCTACCTGCCAGTGTCCAGGCCATGGTTAGGTGAAGGGGAAAATGGGGAATAAGATACAAAAAAAACAAGGTCAAGAGGACACAGGATACAATCAACAGTGTCCAAGGCGGGGAGAATCTCAAGAGTGGGAACCTCCAGCCATGACAGATTTTGTTTCTGTTAATTCACAATTCTCCACATCACAATGTGCGTTCCCTAGTTCACTTCTCCCAATAATAATATATACATCTATGCGTACTCCATGTTTGTGAAGAAATGTTCTATTGTGCCTTTTTCCTATTGTATTTTATTATTTTGCTTTGAATCATGACTCTCAGTAGAGTGCCTAGAACCTAGAGATTTGTGTTTGAATAGGGTGCTAGATGAAGGGAGCGTGCAGGTGCTAATTTAATAATGACTTCAGTTCTTTTGTATACCACACACAAACCCAGGGACCCCTTCCCCTCCCACAATGAACTCCTATGCTGATTGAATAAACCAACACTCTGGAGTTCCAGGGAAAATCTCCACAACAAAGCTGTGACTCAAGCCTAGAGCTTCCCTAACATAGATTAATAGAGTTCCTTCTAATAATATTATTCAATCTACAAAGTAATTATTTGGAATTAAAACCTTTTCAACACCACAAACACAAACATGAAAGACTTATTGCTTAACACATGCATTTTAAAAACCCATAAAACAATAATCCATAACTTATTCAACTGTATCTTAGGGTGAAGACACTTTGTTGGACTTCTGTGCAGATATTTTACCTTCATCTCTGACCTACATTGTCTATAAGACTCACAAGCTCAGATCTCCTGGCAAGTTAGGGCATGGCATTAGATTTCTTAACAGTCAGCAAGAGCAGCTTCCTGCCAGTTTCTCCTGGAAGCATTTTCTCCGTAGAAAAGCTGTTTAATTATAAGAAGCAACTTCTACTGGACAACCAGCACTGACTAAGGAATTCCTGACTTCTTGAATTCAGGGGAATAAACATTCATTTTATTTTACTTAGATCTATGTAGAAGGGAAGAATTTATGAAAGGACAATTTTGATGAAATGAAATTTAAAAGAGTTTACACAAACAAAATTAATGCAACCAAAATTAGAAGGAAAGTAGGAAATTGAGGGAAAATTTACAGCAAATTTTTCTCACAAAGGTCTCACTTCTCAATTGTATAGAGAACTGAGTCAAAATTATAAGAAAATAATTCATTCCCCAACTTTAAAATGGTCAAAGGCTATGAATAGGCAATTTTCAGAAGAAACCAACATTATCCATAGTTATATTTAAAAAATGCTCTAACTCACTGTTAATAAGAGAAATGCAAATTAAACTAACCCTGAGATCCTACCTCACACCTCTTAGACTGGCTAAAATATAGAAGGGAAAAAAAATGACAAATGTTGAAGGGGAAAATCAGGACACAAAGGCACTGTTGATGGAGCTGTAAACTGATCAACTATTCTGGAGATCATTTTTTAAAAAAATATTTTATCAGGGGTGGCTAGGTGACGCAGTGGATAGAGCACTGGCCCTGGAGTCAGGAGTATCTGAGTTCAAATGTGATCTCAGACATTTAATAATTACCAAGCTGTGGCCTTGGGCAAGCCACTTAACCCCATTTGCCTTGCAAAAACCTAAAAGAAAAAAAAATTATTAGGGGCAGTTAGATGGTCCCTGGAATCAGGAGGAACTAAGTTCAAATTCAGTCTCAGAAACTTAATAGCTGCCTAGCTGTGGGACCTTGGGCAAGTCACTTAAATTTTTTAAAAATTTGCCCTAAATTTAAAAAAAAATTTAAAGAATTGACAATAGATGCGGGGGCAGCTAGGTGGCACAGTGGATAAGGCACAGGCCTTGGAGTCAGGAGTACCTGGGTTCAAATCCGGTCTCAGACACTTAATAATTACCTAGCCGTGTGGCCTTGGGCAAGCCACTTAACCCCATTTGCCTTGTCAAAAACCTAAAAAAAAAAATTGATGCTGAAAAAAGCTTTTAGAAATATTTTATTTATTTTTCATGCAACAATTGTTTTCAACAATCTTTTTTTTGCAAAGTTTTGAGTTTTACATTTTTCTCCCTCCATCTCTCCCTCCCTCCCCCTCCTCAACAGCAATCTAATATTAATCAAATCTAAATGGAAGGAAAAAAAAACATAAGACAACTTTTAAAAATTGAAGATAGTAAGCTTCGGTCTGCATTTTAACTCTACAGTTTCTTCATTGGATATGAATGTATTTTCCATCACAAGTCTTTTGGTATTGTTTTTGATTATCATACTGCTGAAAAGAACAAGTCCATCACAGTTGATCATCACCTAATATTGTTGTTAATGTGTATATTAATCTTCTGGTTCTGTTCATTTCACTCAGCTCATTTCACTTAACAAGTCTTTCCAGGCTTTTCTAAAATCCTGTCCCTCATGATTTTTTTTTTTAGGTTTTTGCAAGGCAATGGTTAAGTGGTTTGCCCAAGGCCACAGGGCTAGGTAATTATTAAGTGTCTGAGACCCGATTTGAACCCAGGTACTCCTGACTCCAGGGCCAGTGCTTTATCGACTGCGCCACCTAGCCGCCCCTCCTCATGATTTCTTATAGAACAATAGTGTTCCATCACATACATAGACCATAATATGCTCAATCATTCCCCATTTGATGGGCATCTCCTCAATTTCCAGTTCTTTGCCACTACAAAAAGAGCTGCTATGAATATTTTTGTACAAGTGGGTTTTAACCTATTTTCATGATTTCTTTGGGTAGTGGTATTGCTGGATCAAAGGGTATGCACAGTTTTATTGCCCTTGGGGCATAATTCCAAATTGCTATCTGGAGAGCATTTTTGAACTATTCCCAAAGGCCAAACTGTGCAAATCCTTAATGCATACCAGTCATACCACTACTGGTTCTATGTCCTAAAGAGATTTTTAAAAAGGGGAGTTGGGAAGGAACTAATTGTGCAAAAGTATTTGCAGCAGTTCTTCCTAGTGGCAAAGAATTGGAAATTGAATAGATGTTCATCAATTAGGAAATGGTAAAGGAAAAATAGAAATAAATCCTAATCATCACCTCAAAGAAATTCTAAGATAAAACATATAGAACTTTCAGCCAGATTAATCCCAGATTAAGGAGAAAATATTGCAAGCAACAAAAACAAAATGACTATTCAAATACAACAGAGCTGCAATCAGGAGTACATAAGACCTAGTAGCTCCATACTATAAGAAGACTGATCTAGGAACATTATATTTTGAATAGCAAAAAAAACTGGGGTTGGAATAAAAAATATATCTTACCAAACAAACTTGTGTATAATCCTGAACCAAAAAAAGGATATTTAACAAATTAAAAGAACTTAAGTATCTGAGTAGGGAAAGATTGTACAATCTTCCACTGTTGAAGGATATTAAGGACAGCTGTATTGACCTGACCTATTCCTTGGTTCTGGTTGTGGGGGAGAAGGAGCTAGCAGTGGTAGCAGAGGGGCTCAGAAAATAACAGTAGAGGCATTTAAAGCTAGAGGCATCATTCTCCACATCTCAGGACTAGAAGTTGAGGTGTGATCTGAACCATCACTTCTGGCTTGCCCCTGCCCCTAGGGACAAGACAAGGCCCTAGCAAGGAAAAGCAAAGCAAAACAACGGATCCTGGTCCTAGCCTGAAAGGATTAAGTCTTTGAACTACTGCTCTCCATTTACATAGCCCTTATTACCTCAACTCAGCTCTATGAGCTACCCATTCATCTACACATACCCCTATAAAACCTTATCATCTCATTTGGGTTGCTTGTCTTCCTTTGTGAAACTAGCCCTCTCTTCTGGAGTGTGATCCTCCAACTAGATTCTCTTGCCTCTTGCTGTTGCTGCTGTTGTGGCTGTTCCTGATGCTGCTAATCTCTCCCTCTCTTAGTTTGTGCTAACCAGAACAATACTTAAATAAACCTTTTTTTGTCCCTAAATGCATATGGGTCAGAGCTGGTACTTTTGTGAATTTGTCACACTTGAACCAGAAACTAAAACACCCTAAAACATTTTCCAAAAATATTTTCAAATCTCATATTTAATTTTCTTCAGTTGGTTCCCTCTTTATGATCTGAGACTCTGGTGTTCTATAGGTACATCTGAGAGAATCTGAGTAGCATTTTGCTGATGCCATTGACTTAAACTCACATTATTCTGATGTGTTCTCCGAAATTAAAATCACAGTTAACAGTATTTCTTTTATGTCATTGATACTCTAGGGATTGGTGCTCCATTGTCATTCAAACAATTAAAGAATTATTCCCTTTTTCAAAGGTATATTTAAGAACACTATATAGTAAGAAGTTTTTCCAATATTTGAAAACAAACTCCAATACCTGCCTGGATCCTAGGGAAAGTGAGCTCAACCTTAAATCAGTTGATACAAAGTATTTGCTCAATCAAGATCACTTCTGAAAGCCAAATAGCTGCCACTCCCACTTGTCTACCTTAGAATCCCTGCTCTTCTAAATCAGGATAGTTAGGTGGCACAGTGGCTAGAACACTAGCCCTGGAGTCAAGGACCTGAGTTCAAATTTGACCCAGATACTAACTGTGAGACCTTGGGCAAGTCACTTAACTCCAAATACTTCTTATCCAGAGCCATCTCCAGTTGTCCAGATCCAGTCACTGCACCCAGTGAACTCATAGGAGAAAGTGAGGCTAATAACTTTGCACAGCCCCTCTCACTCCAATTCATGTGCTTGTCATGTTATCACCTCCCTGATGTCATGGTCTTCTTCAAGAATAACATCTCACTGGACTTGCCCATCTATAACATGTCAGGGAACTCCAATTCCCAGATGGCTTACTCTCCCAACTTGTCAAAACTCATAAGCTTTTAAATTAGGTCAATACCTCTACTATTAAAAGAAAAAAAACAAATAGTAGCATAGAAGAAAGGCCAAAATTCAAGGTTCCAGGCTGTAAAGATCTTTAGGCATATCCAAACTCAAAGTATCAGAGCATCCTCCTCCTCAAACCCCTTGTACAGTTGCTCTTTTGTCAGTCTTTCAGTGTAGTTTAGCAGCCAACCCAAACTGGTCTGGTTATTAGAGCAGAACTAATATCAACACATACTCCAAAGTCCACAAGGGGAATTGTGTTTGGCTGAGCATTCTCGTTAACAGCCAATTGTTATGAGAAACAAAAAGATTCAGCAACTTAACTATATACCAGTAGGGTAAGAAAAAATAAAAAGTTGAGGGTGACCCAGTAAAGCAATTGCTACTTTGAATAGAGAAGAGGGACTATTGATGAGCTTACAAGTTTCCATACAGCAACCTATTTCACATTTCAAGAAATAAAATTTCTGCAGAGAATATATTAAGCAGTGGGTATGATAAAATCTAAGAAATCTAAGAAAAACTCAGGAGAGAAAGGGGAGTTCAGTCAATCAATAAACATGTATTAAACAACTACTATGTAAGTGCCATCCCTGTAGTAAGCACAGAAAATTCAAAGAAAGGTAAAATTTAATCTCAAGGGATGGACAACATGAAAACAACTATGTACAAACAAGCCATACACAGGATTACATAGGAAATAAGCAACATAGGGAATATGCTAAAAATAAGACAGATTGTAAAAGGCTTCCCATAGAATAAGGTGAAATTTAAACTGTGGATTGAAAAAAGCCAGGAAAGTCAGGAGACAGAGATGAGGAGGGAGGGCATTCCAGGGATGGTCACATCCAGGAAAAAAAGGTTGGAGTATCAAGAACAGCAGAGTCTGTACAAAGTCACCAATCTCACTTTCTGCTCCAGAGCCCTCTGATTCCAGTGGCCAGATATGAATCAAGATACTGGAGATGACCCTAGATGGTCTTTCAAAGATACATCTTTCCCAGGTCACAGTTTGACTTAGGCAATGTCCATCCAATCATTAAGGTTAGGTAAGAGAGAGATGAGGAAAAGAGGGTAAAGACCCTCAGGGTTTCTCGGTGATTAAGGCAGGTCAGAAAACAAAAAGAAAAAAGGGTCTCTTTTGCACGATTCAAAAGAAAAATAATCTGGGAAAGTTAGACCCTTAGGATTTCTGTCCAGAACAGAAACAATTGCTATTTACATTCACTTTGAACCAATTAGGGCTCAAAAAATGACCAAGTAGGCCCATTATTGGCCAATCAAGGAGAACCAAAGGAATGTGCCATCCTTAGGGCTATGGCTATGAAGACTTGTAAACCCCAAGAAATCCTGTCAAACTTTGGGTAGAGCACTCACAAATAGGGTGGGGAAAGAAGAAAATGAAGAGATCAAAGGACAAACATCATCAGCAAAGCCGCCAATGTGACCCAATCAAAGAATATATAGGGAAGAGAGAAAGTACAAAAAAAATTTGAAGACCATGGAATATGTTACTTAGTAGACTTATGGATAAGAGAATAACTTCTGAATAAACATGAGATAGAGAGCAGAAAGAGGTGAGATTACATTTAATTTACATTACACTATACTTCAATTACATCAAATTAAAAAAAGGTTTGTCCAAATAAGGGCAGTCAAGATCAGAAGGAAAGCAGAAAATTTGGGGATAATTTTTATAGATAGTTTCTCAGTTAAAGGCCTCATGTCAAATACTAAAGAACTTTGTCAAATCTAAAAGAAAATGAATCACTACCCAAGTGATAAATAGTCAAATAAGAATCCTATGAAAATGCTCAAAATCATTATTGAATGGAGAAATGCAAATTAAAACTTTGAGATATAATTTTATACTTAGATTGACTAAAATGATAGGAGAAAGTGATAAATATTGAAGGGGATGTGGAAAAATTGTGACATTAATTCACTAATTTGTCTCCCTTTCTTAAGTCTATCACTACTCCAGTCTACCCTCTACTCAATTGCATAAGCTATTTTCCTAATGCTCAGGTTATAACAAGAGAGCAGAGATGAGGTAATTAGGGATATATAGATGAGATAGATAGCTTAAAGACTGGAGCAGTGATCCATTGTTTTGCTTTGGGTTTTTTTTTTGGGGGGGGGTTAGTTTTTTGCAAGGCTTGACCAAGGCCACATAGCTAGGTCATTAGTAAGTGTCTGAGGCCGAATTTGAACTCAGGTTCTCCTGACTCCGGGGCTGGTGCTCTATCCACTAGCTGCCCCATTGTTTTGTTGATAGGGGTTTGTCTTGTGGCTGGGGGTAGAGATTTACTGAGTACTTCAGTGAGGGGCAAAGTATTTTACTAAAATTTTGTTGATCTCATAGCTTGGAGAGTAGGATAGCGGAGGGAGGGTGAGTGTTAATGTAAGGTATGTACCATGCAGAGGAAACAGATTAATTATTGATCATATTTCTCTTAACATTTCTACTACTTCAGAAATATGTATAGAATAATTTTACACATGTATACTTATTTGTGTCTAATGGTGGCCATTTTTACAGGAGTTGGGGGGAAGAGGAAAGAAAAAAGGAAAAAGAAAAAAAATTACATGATGTCTTTTTTTTAGAAAGGCAATGGGGTTAAATAACTTGCCCTCTATCCACTGTGCCACCTAGCCACCCCAATATCTTTTCTTTTTAATTTTTATTTTTTCCCAATATCTTTATTAAATATATCTCTTTGTGTCTAATGGTAGCCTTCTCTAGGGTGAGGAAGAGGGGAAGGTAGAAATAAGGGGGGGGAAGAAAAAATTTACATGATAACCTTATTATATATATTTAAAAGGAAGAGTAATAATGGATTTGCAATTTTATATGAAATCTTTTTTAATTATACTGTTATCCCCTTGCTTGTTTTATCCTATAAAAAAATAAAAATTTAAAAACTCTTTTACAGTATGTCTTTCTGTGTCTTTTTCCTTCCCTTCCCAATTCTAAGTGACTTCTTTCCAAGATTTTTGCCATATATATTTAAATTTATATATTCTTACATATATGTTCTTTTTCCCTTCAGAATGTGAGCTCTTTGAGGGCAGGAAAGATGTTTTTGCTTTTTTGGGGGTGTATATATTCAGTGTTTAGCAAAGTGCTTTGCTTAATAAAACTTAATAAATATATTTTGTGTACTTGATAGCAGAGGAATTTTCTCATAGGAAAGGATTACTAATCACAGCACTTTTAACCGATGTAAGTACAGTTTCAGGTGCTCTGAGTATTTTGAAACCAGAGGAAGCAAATAAAAGTCCTTTGTCAGAGGAAGTTGGAAGAGCTAGCTGTTGAAAGTTTCTTTAATCATAGTGTTCTCTCTGAATGGGAGCATTTGGGTTTTTAGTTGGTAAAAAAAAATTGTAACCAGTTTCCGTAGTGGACCTTGTTTCAGAGGACCCTGTAAATAGAGCTGATGACTAACTGGCATGTAAAAAAAGTGTTTTTCAGAAAACAAATCCTGTGGGGAACTGGTCTGGGTATTGGCAGCATGAAGTCTTTGTAGAAGAAGTTTTTGCAGAGTCAGAGGTGTGAGTTACCTTTCCAATATATGTCATTATGTCATTCCCATCACATATTCTCTCTGTGTGCATCCTGGTAAATACAGGTGCCTTGGACACATTTGCAAATAGGGGGCATCAACCCCATAATATTAATTCCTGTGGATGTCCACTCCTCTCATTTATTCATGGAGGTAATGCCTCTCTTACAAATTATTTATTGTTAAGGCTGACTGGAAAAAGTAAATCTTTGTTGAGGTGGGGAGAGTTGAAAGCTATGGTTTGTAAAAAATTCTCACCCTCCCAAACCCAAATATCTAGATCTTGAGATGGCTAACTAGGAGCTTAAAATAATAAAGATCCTGTGGGTCACATATGGATCATAAATTTAGAACTGGAAGGAAGGAACCTTAGTGTGTGTGTGTGTGTGTACATATATATATACATATATATATATATATATAATCTCTATATTCTACAGAATACAAAACAATCTCAGTGAAATTGGAAACTTGGTAAGGTTGTTACTGTTGAGTCAGCTTTTGAAACCAAATCTTCTTGACTCATTCCATGGAATAAGTTACTACACACTATTTTAACTTTGTTGTAGTTGAAAATAGGTAGCCTTCCTGTGAGCCAGACTGAAGGAAAACTATTTAAGAGACCTCCCCTAAATTAACGGGGGGCGGGATTCAGCAATTGGGAAAATTAAATATAATCACTCATCCAACACCTTTTAACCACTCAAAGTGTTATATAGTGCTTACATTGTATCGCTATGTATTTTGTTAAGAGAAAGCTGCCTATCCTCCCCCCCCCCCCCCCATCTGCGTCTTTAATAAAGACAACCTGTTTTGTTTAAATTACTGAGTCCGGATCTTGGTAAAGGATTAAGAAAATCCTTTTTCTTTCCATTCCCTCCTCTTTGGTTGAAATTTAAGGCGATTTCTTTCTTCTTCCCAGGGGAACCATGGAGAGCAGTGCTCTCCTTTTAATTACGCTTTGTCTGGTCTTTGGAAGACCAGAGGGTCCTGTAAAAAGAAATGTGAATGCGTTTGTGGGTAAGAGCAGAGAGAAAAATGTATCCTATCTCTGCGGGACAGCTCCCAGACTTTGCTCAGACAAGGTGGCTCTCTTAGTCAAAAGGGGTGGAGATCTAGAGGGTGCAACACCTTTCTTTTTTTTTTTTAATGGTAATTTTAAAGGAAAGGCTCTTCAGTAAGGGCGGTGACCCGAGCTTGGAGATTCCAATTTTCCCGAAACACCGCCCGGGGCGAGCGCACAGGCACGCGTGTCTCTCCACTCCACCTTGGTCTCCAACCCCCCCGGGGGTGGTTTCGGGGCGTGGGCGCGGGGGCTGGGGCAGAAGCGTGAGAAAGGTTCGGAGCCGGGCCGGACCTTGCCCCCGGGCACCAGCGCGGGGTGCAACTCCCCTGGGCAGCGGGAGCGGAAGTGACGCCAGCTTCACCTGCCGGCCCTGGGGAGGGCTGGGAGAGGGAGAGGGAGAGGGAGAGGGCAGCGGCACCGAGGTGTCGGGGAGCCGGGCTGGGAGCGGGGCCGAAGCGAGCCGGGCCGGGCTGGGGCGCGGAGAGCCCTGGCCATGGAGCTGCTGCTGGCGCTGGTGCTCCTGGGCTGGGCCACTGGTGAGTGGGGCCGAGGACGGCTCGCGGGGAATTCCTGCGGTCGGGGAGGCACCCCGCCTGGGTACAATGGGGCCAGAGACAAAGGAGTGGGGCTGCGCCCCCGGGGAGGCTGCTGGAGGGGCTTTTCCCAAGGGGACTGTGGACACTTGGCGCGGTGCCTGGGGACATCTCGGGGAGGTGGTCATAGTGGACCCCGAAACCTGGTTGGGTCCCGGTGGGAGAGTTAAGAGGCCCCGAGGGAGCCATGGAACAAAGACTTGTTCGAAATCCTCCCTTAGAAAGAGTTCAGGATTGACCCCCTCATGCAGAAGCGCAATTACTTTCTCCTTTTGGAAGCCTTTGGACCGATCCCCACCCCGACCCCCTTTCTAGGACGGGTTCCCCAAAATGGGTGTTGTGCGTGATGCGTTTGGCTGTCCTGGGGAAACTTGGCGTGGAGGGAGGGGCGCATTATCTCTCTAGCTGGGAAGCTCCATGTTCCGGCACTAGCAAAGGCTGCTTTCCTTCCGTGAGTCTCCCGGCCAATTTACTCCTTTCTCTCTTTTTTTTTTTAACTTCAGTGGCATCGTTGCGTTTCCACTGGTTTTCAGTTTCTCTGGCCCACTTTTGTTTGTCACTTTATCGTTTCGGTCTGAGTCACCTGTGTTTTAGGCCCTGGAAAGGTAAAATTGCAGATTAATTACGCTTGCCATTTTAAAAAAGATCTCTATGACCTGCTGGCACCTGCGATCCAACAACTGTTTTAGAGAAAGGTACTGAGTAAAAAATTAGCAGGAATTAGATTAGGAAAGATCTGAGCGGGAATCTTTTCTAATAAAAAATACAGAGATACTTGAATAATGGTTTAATTCTGAAGAAATGAAAGGGAAATTACTTACAAAAGGATTGGTTTCTCTAGGGGGGAGGGTTAAGGTATCGATGTAGTAGAAAGAGGATTTGAGTTGTTTTATTTCTTAATTTCTAAATAGAGTTCTTTGTAGATAAAATACCCTGTGGGGTTTTAGAATTCCCCTTAACAATTTATGCAGAACTTTCTTTGCGGAGGGAAGCATAATATTTACATGTTATTTTATACGCATATATAAATACTTAGTGGTTTTTGTTGCCAACTCTTTTGAAAATAAAATAGTAAAATGGTTCAGTTTTATTTTGTCTGACTTCCATACTTCTACGCTTTTATGATTTGTGTTTTGCCGAACACCTGGAAGATTAAATGTTAGGAATATTTTCCTGAAGAATTGGGATGTCACTTTTTTGTTTCCTGTTGCAATGTGAAATCTATTGTTGCTTTCATGACTATGAATATTACTCATGGCATGAAAATTCTATTTGGAAAGCAATCACTGGCTTAAATTTTACTGTCTATTTTTTACCTAAAGTTGACTTAAATTAGTTGTTAAAACTAGGGGTTACCTTGTACATTAGAAAACTACTCATTTTTGAAATAACTTTATTTTTCATTCTTTTCAGTATTTCTTTGAAGAATCTTTAGGTGAAAAGCAGTCATATTTCAAGAATTGAAATGGGAAAAATGGCAGATCATTTAGAATGTTCAGTCCTTATGAAATGTTTTCATTAAGTTTAGCCAGTTGATTGTCTTATTGTAGATATATTCCTAAAATTCAACATTTTGCTACTCCTATTTTGTATTATATATATTAAAATTCACATTCTTTTTCTTGGAATTGGAAACCTCAACATTTCATACAGCAATATGAAATTGTCATTGTTTAAGGAAGAGACCTTAGATCATCTAACCCTTCTTTATAGATGAGGAAACCTGTTGTAATTTATCAGGTTTCAAAGGCAGTAAGTGGAAGGAGAGTAATTCAAACTCATGTCTTCTGACTAAAATCTAAAGTCCTTTCCATCAGACCAACCCTGCCCTTTTTTTTTTCAGTTTCCTGGTGGCAAATTTAGAAATTCCCTGGTGAATCATATATATCCAACGTAAACACTATTTTGCCTAGGTAAAACTATAACCACTAGAAAGTGGTTCATAGATTAAACTTAATCAAAGGACTTGTTCACATCTCCTTTGTGCAGCATTTCTAAGAACTCTTTCTTTCTCTTCCCTTGGATTCTATGACACTATTCTTTTGAGTTCTCCTACCTTTCTAAGCAAAGAAATGATATCTTGGTACCTTGGAAAGAGCACTGACTTTGTTGCCAGTTTAATTGGCAGCTATGTGGCACAGTGGATAGAAAACTGAATCTGAAGTCTGGAAAACAGATATAGCCTCAGACACTATGTATCCCATATGATTCTGGAGAAGCCACTTTACTTCTTAAGAAGTAACCTAAGCTTCATTTTCCTCCACTATAAAATGAGAGAATAATAATAATAGGACCTACCTTTTAGCACATAGTATGTAAATACTTAATCCCTCCCCCCCAATCCTTCAGAATACCTGTTTTCATATTTTGCCTTCACCTCTATCTTCAATTATCATAGATTTCAATTTTCTCATCTGAAAAATGCAGGTGATCAACTGGATTTCAATTGCCTAACTGAGGTCCTTTCTAGCTCTAAATTTTATTGCTAAGTTATTCTCTCACATCATCTTAATTAGACATTGTCTCCTTTTTGAATCCACTTTTATAGCTTTAGTGATCATTTCTGGATGATTCTCTTATCTATATTTAGCTGATATCTCTCCCTGAGATTTAGTTCTCCATTTCTCCTTGTCTACTGCATATCTCAAGTGAATTGCACAAATATTTATTTAAGGATCTAATATGTATACATACTTAGTCCCAGGGAAGGATGAGAAGATTACATATATCTCTCCTTCATGTATTTCATCATCTATTGGTAGGATCTGACATAAACATAAAGAATGAATACAAAATAGTAGTTATAAAAAAAATGGATGAATACACTGTGCCAAGATGCAAATGTAAAAGAAATGATCATTTTGATGTCAAGGAGCTTACATTTTAATGGAGGAGATAACACACATAGCAGAGTGATAGCCAGGGGAAAGTTGCATAGATAGGGGCCAGCTAACTTTTTCCTGTAAAAGACCAGATAGCAACTATTTTAAGTTTTGTGAGCCAAAAGACAATCAAGGATGTTATATAGGTACTTAGAACAAAAGAGAACAAATTTCCACAATTTTTTATTGATTAAATTCAAAATATTATAATAGAGTGCAACTTTTTTTAATAATACTGGTCTATAAATAAAAAGAATGGAATTCTTTTGATAAGAATAATACTTAATTGAGCTTCAGTAACTGTTTATCATAAAAATCAATAAAAATAATTAAATATTTGCCCTCAAAGAAGGGAAACAACATGCAAATATATATATATATATATATATATATATATATATATAAAGCAAGGTATATTCAAGATAAATAGGAATAATTTTATATATTTGTGTATATATATAAGTAAATTATGTTCAGGATAAATAGGAATAATAAACAAAGGACTAGAATTAAGAAGAGTTGGAAAAGGCTTTTTAATTAAGAGCTATTTTAATTGGAACTTAGAAGAAATCAGAAAAACCAGTAAGTAGTGGGTAGAGATGAAGTGGAGGATTCCAGCCTCAGGGGACAGGCAAAGGAAATGCTGGGAGCCAAGAGATGAGTATCTTATTCATGGACCAGCAAGGATCCCAGTGTCATTGGAGTGAAGTTTATGATGTAGGAAAAAGATTTAAGAAGACTGGAGATTTCTTAGGAGACTAGGTTATAAAGGCTTTCAATTCCAGATAGTATTTTGCATTTGATATTAATCAAGAGGCAATATTGGGAGTCTCCTGGAAGAGGTGTTATGCACTTTAGGAAAATCACTTTGATGTCTGAATATATGATGATAAGTGAAGAAAGACTTAAGGCAGGCAGACCCACCATCATGCTGTTGTAGACTCAAGTCATCCATGAGGTCTTACACTAGAGAAGTTTTAGTTTTAGAGGAGAAAGGTCTTACACTAGAGAAGTGGTAATTTATTTTTGTTTTTGTCTGAGGTTTTTGCCAGGCAATGGGGTTAAGTGGCTTGCTCAAGGCCACACAGCTAGGTAATTCTTAAGTGTCTGAGGTCGGATTTGAACTCAGGTACTCCTGACTCCAGGGTCAGTGCCACCTAGCTGCCCTGAGAAGTGGTAATTTAAAAGGAGAGAATGGAACCATATTGAAGAGATGTTACAAAGTGAAATCTATAGTCTTGACAGGTTGGACATGGGGTTGAGAGACAGTGTATAGTCAAAAATTGACACCTATGTTGCAAGCTGAGGGACTGGAACCAAAGGTGTATTACCCTCTACAATAATAGGGAAGTGGGGGGAGGGAAGGGCATGGAGAGAAGATAATGAATTTGGTTTTGGACTTACTGAATTTTAGATGTCTTGACCATTCAGTTTTAGATGTTCTGAAAAGCAATGAAGAGCAGAAGAGTGGATGGGGTAGAGCAGAGAGGATGGGTAGATTTAAAAATTATCAATATACTGATAGATACTGATAGATGGTAATTAAATCTATGAAAGCTAATTGGATTGCCAAGTAAAGTGGTATAGAGGGAAAACAGAAGGTCTATGTATAACCTGCAACAACACAATTGAAATGGAAATTGAACTTTCCAAACCTTTAAAGTATTGGGGGGAAAATGAGTGGTAGTAGTTATTTTAACTGAATTTTGGAGGATGATGGGAAAGTTTCATAGAATAATATTTGAATAGTACTTTAAAATCAGGGACATTCCAGGTATAGAAAATAACATATAAAATCATATAAAGTACATAAAAATATAAAGTCATGTATGCTCGAAGAGTAGACTAAAAGAGCAATGATAAGGTTATATTTATATTAGAATGGTAGGAAGTCTTCTAGGGCAGAATGCTTGTTGCATATCAACAAATTAAAATTTTATTGGGATATGTGTAACACTACGTGAAAAATAAAACAGAATACAAACTATATCAATATGTGACTTTCTAAGTCATTTTGCAGGCCATATAGAACTTTATGAAATGTAGTAACCCCTAGCTTTTAATTCACTGATCCAGGTCTTTAAATGCTAGGATAAGAAGTTTGAATTACAATTCCAGTAGGGCTTGGTTTAATTCAGGAAACATTAAGAACTACTGTTTAAAGCACTCTGCTAGGTAATGGCATAGTCTATGCCAGCTAGGAGTTCACATTCTATTAGAAAATTTGGTATGTATACAAATAAGTAGAAAATAATAGATCATTTGTGCAGGGCAGGGGTAATGGGTGGAGAGGCAGAGGATAATAACTGGAAGGAATTAATGGGAGTATAGCTTCTTATCATAAGATAAAGTTTCAGAGACATGGGTTGAATGACTACACTACATGGAAAGCTTCAATCAGTACAAGACTAGATTTGTGTATAAATCTAGTAGAAATGACAAGATTTAGCAAGCCCAGGAAGGTAGTAGTAATGAGTGGGTCACTGGAATTATGGAGAAAGGTAAAAGGGTTGTAGTAAGATGTTAGCTTATTAAGATCTGCAAACATTTCACTGAAACTTAGCAGGGTATCACTCTATTAAATTGATAGAACAAACTACCTCTCTCAGAGCATCTAACCCAAAAATCCACAGAAAGACCCCTGAAGTCCTGAAGAGATCCTGGAACAGAGAAGTTTTGGACAAAGTAGAGGACTGGAGTTCAGCTAGCATTTGACCTAGAACTTTGAGAATAGTTCCAGTACTTCTTACCTCTCAGCCCCAGGACCCCAGGGAATGCTTGTGGACCTTTGAGGTTTTCACCACAATCTTTCCTGACACTCCCAGTGCAACCTGATGGTTTGGCTGCCTGAGACCTGGGAAATGAGTCCCAAAAGAGCCCAAACCCAGTCAGTCCTAACCTAGCAGAGAGTAGTCTTAGGACATTCCAGGCAAGGTTCAGTACAAAACCAGGGAGCTGAGCCCCATTTCTGGAGAAGAGTCCTAGGCAAAAGCTAGCCAGGCCAATCCCTGAAGCCTGTGAGGGAACAGAAAGGACCCAGAATCCTGTGACAAGGAAGCCCTAAGCATAGCCCAGCAATGAGCCAACCATTGGAGCAATTCTTTCCAGTTAATAGTTCATTTTCGTTCCCTCCTTCCCTCCCTCCTCTTTCTCTTTCTCTCCCCCCCACCCTGTTTTCTCCCTCCACCCTTCCTCCACCAAAAAAGTATCTAATTATTATCTTCTATTTATTTGTAACCCAACATTAGAACAATTTTTAAATTACAGTTAATTCCTTCCCAGTTTTAGTGTGTGTGTGTGTGTGTTTTCATCTTTCTTTTTCTTTCCTCTTTCTTTTCTCTCATTTCTCTCTTCTCTTCCCTCCCTTCCTCTCCCAATAAATTAATTATTATCATCTATTTACTTATTTGTGTATATACTGTACACACTACCTAGCTTAGCACAGTTCCTTAAACATAGTAGGTTCTTAATTTTTGCTGAATTAAACTTTTTTTTTAGGTTTTTTTGTTAGGCAAACAGGGTTAAGTGGCTTGCTTAAGGCCACACAGCTAGGTAATTACTAAGTGTCTGAGACTGGATTTGAACCCAGGTACTCCTGACTCCAGGGCTAGTGCTTTATCCACTATACCACCTAGCCTCCCCCTGCTGAATTAAACTTAACCCTACTGAATTATAATTCAAACTTCCTATCTTCATATTTAAGACCCTAGACAAATTGGTACCATTTTACCATTAACACTGGATTATTCATATTCATTATTACTATTCTATTCTTCAAGCAGACCAACATGCCTTTCTGAGTTTATTCATGCTATTCCAGAACTATGCCTGAAATGTACCCCACCCTTCCTCTGCTGTTTCTGTTTGTGCTTAAAATTTCCCCTAAAATATCAATCACCTTGGAACAAATTTACATTCTCAAAATAAGTGTCATAACAGAACTTATGCTATAGAGGGAATTCTTATTCCATATATGTATAAATATATGTATATTTATATGTATGTATTTATGTATGTATATATGTATGTATTCCCTATGACTAGGTGGTCTCTTGGAGCTCTTTGCAATTATGTAATTCTGATCCCTGTTTATGAAAAGTAAAAGGAGTGGTATGTTGAAGGGTTCTGGCCTAAATGGTAGGGGTTTGTGGGGGAAGTGTTTGTGTGAGAGCCTTTATTTTCACTGAGATCAGGTCAGCAGTTTAGGAGTTTAGCTGCAAAATTTCTATTTAACCTCTTTTTAGGGAAATGTTAAAGAGAAATAATTTTATGTTACATTAATATGTTCTTATCCTAGTAAAGAACTGTTTATAAAAAAGAATTTCAAATAGAAAAGTGAAGATCATAGATTTAGAACTGGATGGAATGATTTGGAGTTACTTGTTTTCATCATATCTTGTAGCCAAGATCTGGAAATGAATTCCATCTCTATGACCCTCCACCATGCCTTTCTAAACATTAAAGCAGGAGTTTTAAACCTCTTTTTTACATTTCATGAATTATTTAGACAGTTTGATGACCCCTATTCTTAGAATGTTTAAATTCACAATGGATGAAAATGCTTAACTTCCTTATTGAAAATGTAATTTTTCCTCCAAACCTAAGTCAAGAATTTATATGAACCTTTGGCTTAATATCTCTGAAACTGTATTTTACTGAGTCAGACATCAATAAATCAGTAAATATTTAAGCCCCTACCATGTGCCAGACACTTGCTAGGTTCTGGGGCTTCAAAGAGGCAATCCCTAGTTCTTGCCCTCAGGGAACTTTTACACTCTAATAGGGGATGCAACATACATAATAATAAGCTTTATAGAGGAAATAGGAAATAATTAACAGAAGAAAGGCACTGGAGAAGGGTTTCTGTAAAAAGTGGGATTTTAATTGAGATTTAAAGGAGGCCCGGGAGGTTAGTAAATAAGAGAGTGGGAGGAGGAGGTTCCCAGTAAGGGGGATTGGGAGCTCTCCCTTATGTAAGGGAGAGGTTTAACCTACAAATTTCACCCTAACTTACTCTTTCAATGGCAACCTCAGAAGTAATATCTGTAGATGCCAGTTTGAAGGTCCCTCATTAGTTCAGTAGTGCTCTTTGGAGCATTTTAAAAACATACTGAAATCTATTTCACAGACTTCCAAGTAGATTTTCTTCTCAATGGTTTGGCGATTTTAATCCCTATGGCTTTTTCACAATATCAATTTGTACAACAGTACAAAGATGAACTATGCTTTGTTTTTTTCCCCAGTTATATTTTGTGAAAATTTTAGCATTCATGTTTACAAGATTTTGAGTTCCAAATTTTTCTTCTTCCTCCCCTCTTCTGAAAATGGTAGGTGGTTTGATATGGTTGATACATGGACAATAATGTAAATCATTTCCATATTAAGTCTCAGTTGTGGCAAAAGAAACAGATCTGAAGGAAAAATAATAAAAGTAATTGAAAAAATTTGGAGTCTACCAGTTCTTTATCTGGATATGGATAGCATTTTCTTTTATGAATCTGTTATACTTTATCTTTTATCATTTTGCTGAGTAGAGCTGGGTCATTCACATTTGATCATCACAGTGTCACTGATACTTTGTAGATGGTTTTTTCTGGTTCTGCTTATTTCACTTTGCATCAATTCATACAAGTCTTTCCAGGTTTTTCTGAAAATTTCCAATTCATCATTTCTTATAGCACAACATACTATTTTCATTATTTTCATAAATCACAGCTTGTTTAGCCATTCCCCAGTTAATGACCATTCCCTCAATTTCTAAAATTTTGCTACCACAAAAAAGGATTGCTATAAATACTTTATATATGTAGGTCTTCTCTTTTTTATGATTACTTTGGGATATAGACCTAGTAGTGGTATTGTTAAATTGAAGGGCATGGAGTTTGGTTTCTCTGGGTACAGTTTCATATTGCTCTCCAGAATAGTTGGATCAGCTCACAACTCTACCACCAGTGCATAAGTGTCCCAATTTTCCCACATTTTCTCCAGCATAAATCATCTTCCTTTTTTGTTACATTAACCATTCTGATAAATTGTGAGATGTCATCTCAGAGTTCTTTTAATTTGCATTCCTCTAAAGTGATTTGGAACACTTCTTCATATGCCTATAGATGGCATCTGAAAACTAATTATTGGCCTTTGACCATTCGGGGATGATTTGTGTTGTGCTTTATTATTTTTACTGTCTCAACTTTATATTTTTATAGATGAAGTGATTAAAAAGGCATTGGAATTTATTAAATAACTTATAATTTATGCCACTGGGAAAGGAAATAATTTTCTGTACAGCAAAATAAGTACACATTTATTCATTGATTCAATACTAATCCCAAACCAATAATCCAGTCAACAATCAGTATTTGAATACCCAAAGGCAATACTTAAGAACAAATAACAGCCACTTAACCCCATTGCCTTGCAAAAAAAAAAAAAACCTAACTTAAAAAAAAGCCCTTGAAAGTGAATTTGGATTTAAGTGAGGGTGCTGTGCAAAGTAAACAATCTCACTTTCTACTCTGGAGCACTAATGTAGAGCAAAGGAAGATGGAGCCAAGGGAGGGAAAAGCATAAATAAAAAAATTGTTATAACATACTCTTCATGCCCACAAGTAAAGGATTAGCTTTGATACTAGGTCTTCAGAGATGCATGTTTTAAATTTCATTAAGGGGAACACTTTTATTTCAAACCACTATATGTATCTTGTTTCATTTATCAATTTATTTGACTTTAATAATTACATAATTTGTACAATAATAAAATATGCAAAATAAATAGAAAATTACTGTCAGATTCTAAGGGACATGGCAAGTAACAATCATTTCATTTAGAACAGAAATATTGTATTCCAAGGACAATCAAATTACAATAATATCGAACTAATATAAAATCTAATTCTTTTAGCATCCCCTTTTTTCTCTAGTTTATTTTTGAAATTATGAGTAATTCCAGTTTTCCTGCAGATATATATACTCTGCATGTCATTCCATGTAATTTACAATTAAACTGAATGTCATTTCCTTGAAAAGTAGAACGATTACAAAATTCAAACATCCAGGAGGTTTTGTTTACTAATTGTTTATATACCATAAATATTTTGCAGTCTTTCATCTTTGTTTAAAACAACATTGAACAGAATCTGAACTTAATCTCTAAAAGTAAATTCAGATCATTAAATAAGTAAACTTTGAAAAGCAATCATGACTTGTCTTAAGCTTTTTATGAGAAACCTTTTTTTTATTTCATGAATTGTGCTTTGTCACAAAGGACAATTTAATTTGTTGATTTATTTCCATAGTAAGATAGAAAATTAAGTTCATAACTTTTGTTTGTATTCTATTTGAATGTCATATATTCATAGTATATGCTTTTTATATCAATATTATGTATCAGGAATTTTATCTTAATTCTTGAGGCCTGGTCTACCATGATTGTTGATTGTTGGTCTTCTTCTCTAAATAAATTTAAGTGAGGGGGATTATGCAAAATTTCACTTACTCCTCAGGAGTCACATGGATCTTGGCCTTTTTGAACTGATCTTTAACTGGTCTTGATTTGACTGACTCAAAGGTTAGCTAAGAAAGAGATGAGGCTAGGAATAACCACTTTTACCTAGCCAAAAAGGGGGGGGGGGGGCAAAATAGAAGGGGAAGACTCTCAGAGTCCCTTAGTGATTAAAGCAGATTTTGGAGGAATCCAATTTCTTTCAGTTCCTCAAGTACCATCTTCTAGATGAAATCTTTTCTGATTCTTCCCCAGCTCCTTGTGTGGTATCACCTCTCCCAAATGCCATATATTTGTTTTGTGGCTATAATCTGTCTGTTGGTCCCATTCAGAGGCTAGCTGACTAGTGGACTTTGTATAAACCTATATATTTACTTGTCTCTCCTTAGTAGTATGAAAGCATCTTGAGGGAAGGAATAAATTTCATTTTTGTTGTATCCCCAGGGTTTAGCATTGTACTAAGCACTGTTGTTGCTATTAAAAGCAAAGAATGAATGACCTCTTGTGCATGTCAAAAAAAAAAAGATCTATCTGTTTGGGGAAGAAACTCAGGGTTTCTGGCCAAAACTGAAACACTATATTCACTCTGAGTTCCTCAGGGCCCAAACTGGGACTTAATGAGACTTGATCTTGGACCTTTTGTTGGCCACCCTCTAGATATCTGAGATCAAAATCATGCACCTGCAGGGATGGGAAGGAAAGGAAGGAAGGTCCAGCACTCTGCAGTCCTTCTGGCCTGTGGTGGGGGCCACTCCTACTACTTATGAAACTGTTTGACTTTTGCATCCAGGAAGTAATGCCCTTACTTGAAAGTGAATTTGGATTTAAGTGAGGGTGCTGTGCAAAGTCAACATTCTACTCTGGAACTCTAATGTAGAGCAAAGGAAGATGGAGCCAAAGGAGGGAAAAACATAAGTTCAAAAGATATTACATAGGAAAAGACTATTCAGTCAAGGAGAATTTTAAGGAAAGAATTGTTTTAGCTATATGAGAGCCCCCCCCCATTATCTTTTGACTTTGTCTTAAGGATATAGGCTAATTAATGAAATTGCCTTTTAGATAACAGGAATTAAAATGTTACCATTTTTTTCCAAGCACTTCTAAAAACATTTATCTATCCATCTATCTA